>NW_028246553.1:0-152444 GCF_964263255.1 Lissotriton vulgaris | reverse complement strand
TTGCATGGGTGTGTGCAGGGGTGGATGGGGGGCTATTGTCCCCCTGGATCGCCAGTGCATCTGGTGTGGGCCCAGTCAGGGTCAGACCTAGTCCATCATGCTTTTGAAATGGTGACATTGTTCCAGGTGGCAGCCCCTCTATTGGGTGGGAAGGGTGCAAGGGGGAGGGGGAGAAGGGTGCACAGGTTAGGGGGAGAAGGGTGCAAGGCGGAGATGGAGCAGGGTACAAGGGGGAGGGGGAGAAGGGTGCAAGGGGGAGGGGGAGAAGGGTGCAAGGTGGAGGGGAGAAGTGTGCAAGGCAGAGGGGAGAAGTGTGCAAGGCAGAGGGGAGAAGGGTGCAAGGCAGAGGGGAGAAGTGTGCAAGGCAGAGAGGAGAAGTGTGCAAGGCAGAGGGGAGAAGGGTGCAAGGCAGAGGGGAGAAGTGTGCAAGGCAGAGGGGAGAAGGGTGCAAGGCAGAAAGGGGAGAACTGTGCAAGGCAGAGGGGAGAAGGGTGCAAGGCAGAGGGGAGAAGTGTGCAAGGCAGAGGGGAGAAGAGTGCAAGGGGGAGGGGAGAAGTGTGCAAGGCAGAGGGGAGAAGGGTGCAAGGCGGAGGAGAGAAGTGTGCAAGGCAGAGGGGAGAAGGGGCCAAAGGGGAGGGCGAGAAGTGTGCAAGGCAGGGGGAAGAAGGGTGCAAGGGGAAGGGCAAGAAGGGTGCATGGGGAGGGCAAGAAGTGTGCAAGGCAGAGCGGAGAAGGGTGCAAGGGGGATGGTGATAAAGTTACAAATTTGCAAACCACCATAAACATAACAGTGGACGCCCATGCCCAATTTCCCTCATCCCTTATGAGCCAGATACACATCTATGCACCATGCTCAATGCACAGGGAGTGGGAAAGTACGGACAAGATAGCTGACAATGGGCCCTGGTGTAGGCAGCACAAGGCCCTCCTGTGACCAGTGTAAACACAAACACCAGGACAACAAGGTCAGATATCTTGGACAGGAACTCACAACCACTGTCATGGCAGCATGCTCCATGGGGGGACATATGTTTAGAAACCAACACAGGACCCCAAGTCTAGTCAGCACAGGACCTCGGGGAGCAATCATTATAAAAACAACAGTGGTCCCATGCAATATAGGATATGGCATACAAATAAATACAGACACAATGGATTCTGTATTTGACTGACTTATCCAGCCGGATAGAGGTCAGAGTGTATTTACTTATATCAAAAGATAGAGGGAAAATATCCTTCAACAAACTCACGTTGTGGGGCACAAGCCTGTACCTCATTTAAACACAAAACACTTTAGTACAATCAAAGTGAAAAGAGAGGAAAAAGGGCTTTTAGGCAATAAAGCTCAAGTTGTTCTACAAATCACAATGTGAACAAGTATTTTCAATTGCGCCTTTACAGTCAATTTTAGTAAAATATATACACGCTGAATAAGGCACGTCAATTGGTTGACGGCGTTTCGATCCCTCTTTTAATTCAAAGGATCATCATCAAGACATTTAAGTACATGCCTAATAATTGTAAGCCTCTAAAACCTAATAGGGAGAGTAGAGAAGGAGAATGTCAAGGCATTGTAAACAGGGCAACTGTGAATAGGCTTAAGTTCGTGACGATCAGTGCTAAATAGTGTCAAAGCAGGCAATGAATAACTCGAGTTGCAAGAGACTATAAGATTGTCAGAGGTAGTTTGACATGTGACCATAGTGACTAACACTGGTTCCCATGGGTGGGAATGGAGGTTGGATAAAAACTGTTAATTCCACGTGATCGTGGAATTACTGTGCTTTTAAGTTTAACAAGGTCAGAGAGCTGCCCATAATGGTATTGTAAATTGCGGCAGCCACAAGGCAATTTCAAGGTGATCATGCCATGCTAGTCAATGGCTCAAGAAGGTGTAAAAATGACGAGTAATTGACGCGTGAAGTAACGGCGCAGTGAATTAAAAACTACGCAGTGGGAATGGAAGGCTCACCATAAAATTTCAGGGCAGGGTATTCAAGGGGATACGGTCACCTATAAATATTAAGGAAGGTACAATGAGAAAGGGGTGAAGAGAAGCGTGTAAGCCACATTTAAGTGGACGCAGGGAGAAGCTTACTCGAATCGGGACCGGCCAAGCAGAGTCGGGGATCCGATCACATGCAGGTTGCAAGGGTACCTAGAGTGGGTACAGGAGAGGTTGTTGGGGATTAGAGCATAAGGCCAGGGGGGAAGGAGGGTTTCAGGAGTCGACAGGGTGGGACACGGCGGGACACGGCTTACCGGTTTAGTCGGTATCGATTCCCGCTCGATAGTGGGTTCTGCAGTTTGCTGGTGCTAGGGTTGAAGCAGGGCATGCTATTATTGGTGCAGACAACCGTAGTGGAAATGGAAGAGGGCTCAACCATCGGGTCGGTGGATGGGGATTTTGGCGGCCATATTGGAACGGGGATGTGCCGGGGAAATTAGAATAGAGTAAAATAAAAGGAGTTAAGAGAGGTGCCCGTGCAGTGAATAGTGGTGGTGAATAGTGATATTTAAATTACTGTGAAATGAAGAATATTTCTTTAGGGACACAGCAGCGACTAAAACGTCCTCAGTGTTACTGCTCCATATATTCCTTACTCGTGCAATACAGTCAGGAATATTTTAAGGTGGAGATAAAACGTTTAGCCTTTGGGAAACAAAACAGTCCAGTAGGAGCCTTGGTTAGACAAGATTGGTCCAGTCTTCCTGAAGGTTGAGTCCAGTGTTCAGGCTGTCCATACTCAGGATCCATTTTAGTTCTTCTCTATTGAGCAGTCTTGTGAGATCTCCTCCTCTTGGTGGGAGGGTGACCTGGGTGATCACTGTCCAACGGACATCATTCTCATTGTGCCCTTTATCAACAAAATGTTCAACAAGTGGGGCATTAGCCGTTTTGCAGCGGATCCTACTGCGAGGCTGTGAAATTTGTAGCTTTATCTTCTGTGTAGTCTTCCCCACATAGATCTTATTACAGGGGCACAAAATTGCATAGATCACATTGCAACTATTACAATTGGTGAAGGTTTGTCGCTCATTCTTTACATTCTCAAAGACAAATTCTTTACCCTCAATGCATGAGAGTCAATACTCAATACTATCAACAAGTGAGGGGCACTTCGATGGGCGCGATTTTTGCCCCTACCCTGGCAATACTCTATATGGATAGGCTTGAGTGCAACACCATACTCCTCCCTAGCAACCCCTTCAATCATGGCATTTCCAAATGGAAACGCTATATTGATGATATTTTTGTCATTTGGGAAGGCCCTGTGGAGAACCTCAATTCTTTTCTTCATTGGCTTAATAACAATTGCAGTGGCCTAACCTTCACCATCTCCCATAGCAAAATCAGTATACCATTTCTTGACCTTTGCATTCAACACAAAGATGGTCTTTTGTATACCTCTCTGTTCCGCAAACCGACCGAGAGAAATACTATACTTAGCTACCAAAGCTGCCACCCGAGGGCACTTAGAGACAGCCTTCCGTAATCTCCATTTCTTAGGCTTAGAAGGAATTGCTTTCAGAAAACTGACTACTTTGTAGAAGCAAATACTTTGTCTGAAAAACTACAACAAAGGGGCTATCCTCGCCGTTTGGTGAAAAATGCAATGAAGAGGGCTTGGTACTACCCCCGTGAAACACTGCTAGAACCTAAACCCGAAAAATGTACTGAAAATCTTGTGTGCGTCCCCACCTTCTCGACAATCTCTAATAAAGTACGCAAGTCGATTAAAAAAAAACTGGCATATTCTGAATTCTGTCCCACTGAACCTAGAAACACCCTTGTTTGCATTCAAGAAAAAAAAAAAGCCTAAAGGACCAACTTGTCAGGGCTGCCCTCCCCATCACTGCTACCCCCAATACCACTCTGAATGACCATTGGTCTCTGCCACCTGTTAAGGGTCACCATAAATGTGGTTCATGTATCATCTGTGTGTCATGCATTGAGGGTAAAGAATTTGTCTTTCAGAATGTAAAGAATGAGCGACAAACCTTCACCAATTGTAATAGTTGCAATGTGATCTATGAAATTTTGTGCCCCTGTAATAAGATCTATGTGGGGCAGACTACACAGAAGATAAAGCTACAAATTTCACAGCATCGCAGTAAGATCCGCTGCAAAACGGCTAATGCCCCACTTGTTGAACATTTTGTTGATAAAGGGCGCAATGAGAACGATGTCCGTTGGACAGTGATCACCCAGGTCACCCTCCCACCAAGAGGAGGAGATCTCACAAGACTGCTCAATAGAGAAGAACTAAAATGGATCCTGAGAACGGACAGCCTGAACACTGGACTCAACCTTCAGGAAGACTGGACCAATCTGGTCTAACCAAGGTTCCTACAGGACTGTTTTGTTTCCCAAAGACTAAATGTTTTATATCCACCTTAAAATATTCCTGACTGTATTGCACGAGTAAGGAATATATGGAGCAGTAACACTGAGGACGTTTTAGTCGCTGCTGTGTCCCTAAAGAAATATTCTTCATTTCACAGTAATTTAAATATCATTATTCACCACCACTATTCACTGCACGGGCACCTCTCTTAACTCCTTTTATTTTGCTCTATTCTAATTTCCCCGGCACCTCCCCGTTCAAATATGGCCGCCAAAATCCCCATCCACCGACCCGATGGTCGAGCCCTCTTCCATTTCCACTATGGTTGTCTGCACCAATAATAGCATGCCCTGCTTCAACCCTAGCACCAGCAAACTGCAGAACCCACTATCGAGCGGGAATCGATACCGACTAAACCGGTAAGTCGAGTCCCACCCAGTCAACTCCTGAAACCCTCCTTCCCCCCTGGCCTTATGCTCTAATCCCCAACACCCTCTCCTGTACCCACTCTAGGTACCCTTGCAACCTGCATGTGATCGAATCCCCGACTCTGCCTGGCCGGTCCCAATTCGGGTAAGCTTCTCCCTGCGTCCACTTAAATGTGGCTTACACACTTCTCTTCACCCCTTTCTCATTGTACCTTCCTTAATGTTTATAGGTGACCGTATCCCCTTGAATACCCTGCCCTGAAATTTTATGGTGAGCCTTCCATTCCCACTGCGTCGTTTTTAATTCTCTGCGCCGTTACTTCACACAACAATTACTCGTCGTTTTTACACCTTCTTGAGCCTTTAACTAGCACGGCATGATCACCTTGAAATTGCCTCGTGGCTGCCGCAATTTACAATACCATTATGGGCAGCTCTCTGACCTTGTTAAACTTAAAAGCACGGTAATTCCACGATCACGTGGATTTAACAGTTTTTATCCAACCTCCATCACAACAGCAGATTCCCACCCTCTGGAACCAGTGTTAGTCACTATGGTCACATGTCGAACTACCTCTGACAATCTTATAGTCTCCTGCAACTCGAGTTATTCACTGCCTGCTTTGACACTATTTAGCACTGATCGTCACGAACTTAAGCCTATTCACAGTTGCCCTGTTTATAATACCTTGACATTCTCCTTCTCTACTCTCCCTTTTAGGTTTTAGAGGCTTACAATTATTAGGCATGTACTTAAATGTCCTGATGATGATCCCTTTGAATTAAAAGCGGGATCGAAATGCCATTGACCAATTGACGTGCCTTTTACAGTGTGTATATATTGTACTAAATTGACTGTAAAGGCGCAGTTGAAAATACTTGTTCACATTGTGATTTGTAGAACAACTTGAGCTTTATTGCCTAAAAGCCCTTTTTCCTCTCTTTTCACTTTGATTGTACTAAAGTGTTTTGTGTTTAAATGAGGTACAGGCTTGTGCCCCACAACGTGAGTTTGTTGAAGGATATTTTCCCTCTCTCTTTTGATATAAGTAAATACACTCTGACCTCTATCCTGCTGGATAAGTCAGTCAAATACAGAATCCATTGTGTCTGTATTTATTTGTATGCCATATCCTATATTGCATGGGACCACTGATGTTTTTATAACCATGGGGGGACAGCCACACCACAAGGGAGGCCGAGTTCCAAATCAGATTCCAACTCCAAGTAAGGCCTTTCACACACACCCCTTACACAAACATAGCCTCCTGGGACCGGCAATGGAGTGCCCCACTGTCACAATGGCCATGTAACACAATGAAACCAATACAGATCTGCTGAAGCATCCAAGCAAAAAATGCATGGTGCACATTCACAAGCCCCTTGCGCTTCTTTCATGCCACTGTTGCATCACCTTTGTGAGGCAGTGACCGCACAAAAGTGGCGCCATGGTGCTGGGTATTTACAAGAAGACGCATCTGGGAGATGTGTCACATTCTAAAGCCCTGCGCCAGAAGTAGGTGTTCTGGCAGAGTGAAATCCACAAGATTTGACTTGGTCACTTTTAAGCACATGCTGTGTCAATACCCTGCGCATGCTTGAAGCAGGCGTAAGGATTGACGCTGCATTGTGCAGATAGGGCCCCACAAAGCATTGCCGGAGCTGCGTTGCGCTGGTGACGCAACTCCAGCAATGCGCCACTTCCACGGCACATATGCATGACGCAGCTGTGCCGTTTTTCCCCCACGGTGCTCTGCATTTTAAATGTGTTGCAGCCATGCTGGCATAGCTGTGGTGCACAATGACAGGCAAATCCCTGCTGATATGCAGGGCTGTGCCAGTGATTGTAAATATGCCCCCACATGTCAATGACTCCTGAGCACAGATCAATCTGACCCCACAACATACCCATCCACAAGTGAACATTGAGGACAATCCAAAGCATAGACAACTACAGGAGGAACAGTGCCAACTACAATGTGTATGAAAAATGGATGTTGCATTAAATGACATTAACATTGTCTGTCTCTCACACCCACAGGGCAAAGTGCAGAATCTACCCCCAACAATGGGGGAGATGAATCACAGTCCCAGGCTACGCAGGACCCTGATCCCACAGACAGCGATGCCTCTCACCATTCCATGGATGACCCTGACCAACCAGGCACCTCTGGTGCCAAAACTCGTGCAGCAGCTAGATCAGGAACCTCTGCTCCAACCACAACCGCCATTCCTGCCACATCCCAGCAGACATCTCAGAGCCCTGCCCACAGTCAACAACTGAGCAAGTCTGACAATGAGGGGCAAGGTTCGCCGGGCACCCAGGAGGTGGAAGACAACACCACCACTGCCATCCCTCAGGGGTCCCGTCGACCCAATATGCCCACAAGGGCAGGCCAGGCTTTTGTGGGCAGGGGTTGTGGGAGTGGTGCCAGGCGGAGGCGAGAACCTGATCAGCCAGCTGGAGGGCCTGGTATGTCTCAACTACGCAACATCATGGAGGCATACCGGCGGGAAACCAGGGAGATCATCCAGGTAGTGGGGACCCTCACTGAGATGAAAAACCTGCAGGCCGAGCAAAACACCAGTCAACAACAACACCAAGGATGGATGGAGGCAAGACTGGCTGACCTCCTGGCGGTGCAAAGAGACATAAGCCATTCACTCCGTCGGATCGCTGACAACATGGAGCACCCTCTCTGTGTCACAAGGCAAGGGTCTTCTAGGTGAAGACCGCCACCAGGCACAGGGAGGGAGGAGGAGGAGGAATTGTCCGACGGAGCGTCCCAAGCATCGTCAAGGCCTGCGTATGAGGGTCCCCCAAGGAAGGTGGGTCGTCCACGGAAAAGACAGTGAGAGGCAGCGGGCCATGCCCATCTTCCAGGTCACCTGGTCTGGCACCTTCACTTTGTGTGCAACAGCATCACCTCATTGACTGTCCTTCTCTCCCACTTGGACTTGCTGGTTGCAATCTGAACAATGATGCCAAGCACTGTGGTCTGGACTCTGTTGACTCAAACTGCAAGGCATCACATCTACCTCTGTGAACTTTGGATTCCCGGCATCTTTGTACAGCACCTATCACTTACTCACGTTTCACGCACAAGTCAAATAAATAAACAAAACAATCACAAGTAAAATTGGTGTTGCAGTCATTTAGCATGAGTCAACAACATACATGTGGGGATATGTCAAAGTATGCCAGAGTGTGGAACAAACTCAAGCCATCCATACACTGGGATCTGAGTCTGGTCGAGGACACACATAGGTCACAATGTATATTCAAATACATACATGGAGTGCAATACTCAGCCGTGATGGTTTCAAGCTGCTGAGGGGGTGGGCTTGCCATACTGCTCGGACAGACAGTTTTGGAAGAGTCTTATGAAGGCATAGAGGTCATGGGTCATGTGGAGGTGCCCAGGGAGCGGGTGCCAGGTCTGTTTGGTGAGGTGGGAGAACTATCTCCCGCATGCAGTTGTACTGTGGATGTGATGAATAACACCCAGGGCAAGGTTGGCTGGACGGAGTTGGGGCAGTGGGGTGTTGGATGGGAGACGTCCATGTTCGTCTTTGGGGCTGGGGTTGTGGAGTGCCTCCTGAGTGTGGCTGAGGAGTCTGAAGCTGATCCTGCAGTTGACAGTGAGCCTATTGTAGGTATCTCAGGTGGACGGTCATGTGGCTGTGGCAGGGGAGGTTGAGGATGAGGTGTGCGGATGCACCCTGGATGTGCACAAGTCCTCCTGGAGTCTGGCTGTTGTTCCTGCCTAGAGGGTGTTGCCGTAGTTGAGTCGGCTGGTGTCCTGGACCTGGGTGACTGTTTTGCCTAGGAGTGGATCTATCTGAAGATCATGTGCAGCATGCAGAGGGAGTTGTAGCATGAGGTAGAGATTGTGGGCGTGGCTTGGACGCCGATGGCGATGGTCGCCTGAGAGCTCGGCTCCGGGACTGAGCCCGCTTTTATCCTGTAGATCGAGGATTTTGGGGCGCCCCAACCCCCACAATTCGAAGATCGGGTTGGGGCCGACCTGATGAGGCACCTGGGGGTACTCGAAAACTGAATATTCTGACGGGATAGCGAAGTTGCGGAGGAAACGGAGCGGAGCCCAAGATGGCGCCCGGACCCTCTCGATAGCCTAGCCGAGACCCCTGGCCCGGAAAAGCCTACCAGATCTGCTTGAGCTTTCTCCACGTCTCATCTTTCCGAGAGGCGACCATCCGGCTGGCGGTCTGGGAGTGTCTGGACGCCGTGATCATCCCTGGACTGATTGATAGTCGCTTTCCTCTCGGCGCAGGCTGATCGCAGGAGGCCGGTGGCCCTGATCGGAACGACAGCACCACTCGAAACGATCGGCTATATCCCGCCGAGAGCCTGAATTCGACGGGTCCCAGGGAACTTTATGGACGGCACTGCGGCTTGGCACTATAGGGATTCCAGCCGATCTGGTGGCCACAACTCGAGGTCTCCCTCGACCCGACGGGCCTACACCGGTCGGCGCCGGTCGCCCCCGCTTCCCCCTTGGTGGCCTCCGGGGTCTCAGCGGTGGTTCATCCCGAGAGATCGGAGAGGTGGTAGGACTTGGCGAGGACGATCGAAGGCCCTCTTCAATACGGCCACACGCCAAGTGAACAAAAGCCGACGCCCATACTTAGTGGATAACCTGCCGAGCTTTCTCCCGCGGGACACATCCGCCATGGGAAAACCAAGGGGACCTAAAGGAACCTCCACGGCCGCCTCGGACACAGAGGCGCTGGACAAGGACTGAAGAAAAGTGGAAAATGACTCAGTCTCCCCACCAGGGATCTATCCAGCAGTTTGCATAATAAAGCAGCAAAGGAATTGACAGCCAATCTGTAAAATTAAAAGACATCTTTATTATAATTAATTATGAGGCTTCGTCGCCCAACCGTAGTTTTACAATTGAAAGAGGGAGCCTGCCTGAGCTTTCTCAGGCAGGCTTTTTATACAAAAAGTTTGCCCCTAGGCTCACATTCTTGCTGTGACACACATCATTGTAGGTCGCTCCCATGGTACCATAACAAAGCAGGCTATAATTATGAATTCCATTCTACTTGCCCAAACTGACCAACCCATCTTCCATCATGAACATATGTCAAACTTCACATATTTTCCTGTGCAGGCCGGAGAAGCTCACAATAGAACTGGTTTCCTCCCCATCACATAAACAGTCACCTCCCCATTGTAAAAGCCCAGAAGCAGAGAAACAGAGCCAGGTGTGGAAGATAGAAATGTAGGATAAGGGATGCTTATGGGTCATAAACAGGCATGGCTACTGTATTCGGCCTTCTAATCTTGCTCAGGCCAATGTACACAACAAGTTGCTCAGATCTTTAATATAGATTGACTAGAGGGCATGGACTGGTTTGGTGAGGCCAACATCACGTAGGCAGATTCAGCCTGTTCAGGTCATGGAGAAGTCAGAGAAAGGTGGACGTGTCCTTTGGATCAATATTCAGCCTTTAATCAATTGACTATATGAGGGCAAGACACAAGATGGATGCCGTGGGCTCAGGACAAGAACAGTGATTTAAGGGTGATAGCATCACTCGATCGTGACGCAAATACACAGGCATAATGTCCTGATCATTACCGGTCTATTGATACCAAATTCGTCGTGGTATGATGATATTTTCTGCATGAGTGTTTAGGCCTTGGTACACCATTATGGCAGGGTCCGGAATTTTCAGAACCACAGACGCTCCTTTTGCCCTTATATAGGCAATAACCTAAACCCATGTCAGTCTGAATCTAGGTCTATACTTATCAGATCATCAAGTGGTTGCTGTAGTATTATCTTACTACTTAGCAACTCTCTTGGGACAAGTCTTCTTACACACGTAGTGGTACAAAGGCCATATATGGCAGGACCAAATAGTGAACACCTCTATCTGTAGTATGTGGTATAAGATCACCCACCCAGCAATTAGTGATGTTCTAGTGTTGATGTAGAAGCTGTACAGAAGGGTCTATCAGTAAACTCTGGCCTAACCAATGTATGTTCAGGTAAAATATGAAAGTCATGTGAAGAAACAGTAAAGAAAGAGTAGGTTGAGAAGTTGGTGCAGACGTCAATTGTGTAGGAGAAATAAACCAGAATATAGTAACTAATAGAATACATAAAAGTATTAAAATAGATAAAGTTATACCACACTTAGAGAACAACATTCTATAATTTCGGTTTTTCATCTCTTGCTTTTTATCGTCATTCCTCAATACAATCTCCATTTTCTAATGTCGCTCACGCAATCTTGATAGAGTACTTCAGCTGTGATTATTAGCAGGTCATAGGGACACTGCAAGTCCTGCAGACCTACTGCCACTACTCAGGTCACAAACTGAACCGTTGGTACTCCTACGTGACCCTGCAACTGGCAAATGGTAACCAATCAAGAAATTTAACAGAAAACCATAATACAATTTCAGAAAAAGCAAGAGAGAAAAGGAAAAGCAAAAGTCAAATGCAAAGAAGTAATAGTAGGAAGAGACATAGGTTGGGAGGTGGGTACAGATGTCAATTGGGTAGCAACAAAAACAATATCACCCATAAAAGACAATGTCATTTTAGAATAACACTAGAAAACACGTTGTTGAGAACATATAGACCACGGGAGGACGTAGTGACCATTATTACGAATGAAATCATAATTTTCCACAATCCTAAACAGAAGGCAAATCCTAGAATTATCTAATAACATTCTATATAGCTTCCTATGCATTTCAGTAATCTATTATATGTTCAAGTGAAACAGTGGCGTTCCTGATCAATGCTCTCAGATGAAAAAGGGATACACTTCCACAGAGAGTGGACTTTATTCTGCTTTTACTAAACAGAATAGTACTTTAAAACAATGCCAGAAAAGCAGCAAAAATTTGTTTCCAAACTTCAAGTCAATACAAGCTCACAGAAAATACCCAGAGTCCGCCAAAGCCTCTCCTTGCAGGCTTCTATTGTCCATCAAATCCGCTTCCAGTGTCTTCTTCGCGTTGGGCCTCTTCAATTCAGGCTTTTTCATGAGAAGACAATACTGTTTAGTAGGAGTGCCCTCCGGGCAAACACTCACTGCTCACTCGAAAGTCTCAATGTCTCAAAACAATGCACCAGTGTCTCTTCTTTGTGGCAGACACTACAAATGATGCGCTCTTCATTAATCAAGGGCACAAAGCATCTTGTGCAGATCCAAGCACCATTTAGCAACAAACCTAGCAAGGTCGGCAGCACTTTCAGACTCCAACACTCATCATTTAGTGTCAATGGACGCTCAAGCTGCTCTCTCATGGGCACCAGAATGTAGTGCCTTTTTCCAAACGTGGATTCTCAGGTGCACTGCCCTTCCGTTGGAGCAAAGGAAAAGAGGTGTGTGTGGGGAAAGGCCAAAAACTCAGGCCAAGGGGGTCAGGGGACCGCGCGCTGTCAGAGGTTCAAGCACATGACAGTTTGAACAAATTGCACAAAGTGGATGACAGTCCTGCCATCAAAAGCAGGGATCCTTCGTATCTTTGCACTGAACTTCTGAGGCAAAACAGAAAATCAGCTCCTTTTCTCTTTTCTTTTTACAACGCCTTCTGATGAAACAAATGGCTTGCTTAGGAGGTACCACTGGAGGCACGCTGATGATCGCTGTCCATGCTGATGACTTCCTTGTTGCAGGATTTGTAGAGCAATCTGTAGCGGTCACTGATGGGGAGTGGGTTTAGTGTTGATCACAGGTCTGCAGGGAATCACTCTTCCTATGACTCTGGAAGATCCAGCAGGACCCTAGTGATGTAGGATATGTAACACAATTGTTAGTTTCCTCCAAATCAGATATAAAAACAGTTAAGCAAGTGGCCTGTAATCTGCAAAGGAGTGGCAATACACCATGGGAACCTAAATGGATGCCCTCACACAGTGGCATTGTCTAATGGGGTACATTATTTAATGGGGTAAATACATATTCTCCTTAATGATGAAGCCTAGGTGTTCCTAAACTCCTTATCTAGAGCATCTCAAATAGAGAAATAACATGATTCAGATTATCCAGGACATGAAGAAAGGTCCCCTTAAAAAAATGTGCATCAGGTGCACTATGTAATACAAAGGCTAATGATCAACTGTGCAGACAAGAGGACAAGAACTAGAGAGTCCTGGTATCTGCATGATTAGAACACATCTTATAAAAAATTGAAACAGCAGAAACAGAAGAGAACTGAAAAATTAAAAATAGACATTAAAAATATGTCGTACTAAAAAGAATGTAAACTTGAGATATCTCCTCTTGAGATGGAAAATCTCCTATTGAGATGGAAAACTTGTATTGGGTCAATTTAACCAGGCTATCACTATCCTGACAGTCAGTCTGAAAAGGCATTTGAAGTAGGCCTAAAGAAAATTCTTGAGAACCAGTCTGGTCACACAAAAGGGAATGGTATGTAGCATAAGGGGGGTACCGAATACATCACTGCAGTCTAAAAGTGTGAACATGAACAATACACCCATAATAATAAATGGGTTGACTGGTGAAAGGAAGATGGAGAAGGGAAAATGGAAGTAGGACACAACTAAAAATCTTCAATAACTAAACATGATGCAACATTGGTCAGGTAAGGAGCAAAAAGAAAAATCTATAGGAAGGACAAGAGTTCGCTTGGGTGGCCTAAAGCATGTGACACAGCACCAAGAGCACGGGGATACATGAAAGACCAATGTTACAGAAATTTAGCTCTACCGCTGACAATCTATACCCTACACGGTAATTCTAACTAATGTTCAGTTGTCTCTTCAGGGAAAAAAATGAATCAATAAACTTATTCAGGAATCAAAAAATTTGAAAAAAATGCGATATCGAAATTAGGCCACCTTTAGTCACGGATCTATAATTCCATCCTTAGGCCCAATCAAGGATACATAAATGCAGAGCTGCCTGTCCTTAAGGAAAAATGCAGTTAAGTGACTAACAACGGATGGCAATCTTTGATCCAGTATATCATTTTAGTTTTCTTAAAAATCATTACAGCCAAATTTAGGCATGCACTGGAAAAACTGTTGCCTTACTCGCTCACAGTATGAGGTCCATATCTGTGAAATTTATCTTAATACAAATTCATCCAATTTATTGTGAAACAATGCATATCGTCATATGCGTTCCTTCACAACACAGGGGAACTTGTAATTCAAAGTAGCACCATAGGACAGAACATACACACAAAAAATTAAAAAAAATAAATACACATATCAAGCCAACAGATATACTTGCTGTATATAAAAGACAAAGAAGCAGTACAGACAAAACAATAGCATATATGAATAAGTGGTCATGCACAATACCATGGCACATGTACTTTACACTATAAACCTGCAGCCCAATCTCAATTGTTAAGTCTAAAATCCTATACCCTTCTTTTTGACAGCAGGGCATCAGGTAATTGATACCCTGCAGTCAACTATAACGTCGCTGTGTCAAATAACGCGTTTCAGTGGACCAAATGTACAAATGAAACATAAACACACACATCTTTTCTTAAAGAAATTACGCAAAAAAAACATTTCTCTTCAACCAGCCAACTCACGTGTCTTGTGAATTAATCCATGAATTATCTGTAGGAAGAAGCAGAAAAGATACACAACACACACATTTCTCACAATACAACATCAATTATAACCCTTTTTATCAGACTACTAAACATGACACAACGTGACATATAAAAACTTTTCATTACTTACCTGTAACTTTTTTTATGTACCTTGCAAAAACGCCCGTTCTCACTCAGGCCTAAGGCCTTTAAGTTGCAGAATTTTGGGGAAGGGCTTCTACTTATTGCCTATCTAAAACTCAATGTAACACTTCGTTTTTTTGTCAAATAAACCTATATAAAAAAATTAGTTCCTAGCATAGAGACACACATATACCAGTTCTACAGATCATGTAGCAGAATGTTTGATATTTGTTTTCTCAAAGAAATCACTTTTGCATTTGCCCTTTTTAAATCATGTTCCTTCATTTTACACAGTGCTTAATTTGTAAGACATGAAGTGCAGGTGCTACAATTTTGCATGAGGAATACTTTTCCTATTTGTTTATTATCTCAGATGTGCGCTTTTAACGCAGATGTAATGTGAATGCGGCAAATGAGAACAAGCCAGCCTGCAATGAATGAAGGTTACAGATTTAAATCATATACAATCAACTACATCTCATATAAAGCGCTTGTGTGCAGCATTTTGAAAGCAACTGGGAGCTATGCAAACCACGTGTGGGCTCTACAATCCTTCAGGGTACTGACAAATGAGGCTGCAGTTTTACAAATTAAATAGTGTTCCTTTTATTATTATCAGCGGGATGCAATGCTGTGTCAGCCCTGCCGTATTTCTAATTTGAGAAAATGTGTTGATGACATAATTTACCGAACAACAAGCGTTTTGTGGGAACATGCTGGAGCTATTATTTATTCTTTGGCTAAAATGCAATTATCATTTGCTGTACATGTGCCCTGCATCCTCTGCTCATTTTAGTTTAGTTCAGAAACAAAAACCCCATCCCAGCTAATGTCAAATTTGTAACTCTTTAAGAAGACACTTTTAAATTATAAGCATGAGCAGGAATTAAATTTATCGGAGCAAGTCAGGCTATTCAAGTGACCTCAGGTCAGGACCGTGGCAGGGGCAGGGATTTAAATACAAAGAGGCAGCTGAAGTTAGCATCAGATGCATGTTTAACCATGTCATGCTGCATTCCACAGGCGAGGCCCTAATTAAAATGTCACAAATGTCAACAAGACAGCCTTACAAGATAACATCTCGGCCGCTACTGCTGGAACACGTTATACAGGTTCTGCCAGTCCCCTGCTCGTGGTAACTGAAGCTGACAAGGCCAGTAGGTTTAACCACTTCCACATAACCTGCAATATTTCACTATATTTAAAACAATCATTTCTCTCTTTTTTCTTGCAATTCTATGACACATTGACTCGCTGAATCATAAGAAGGCACAACCTGCAAACATATATATTAAGGTCTAAATGTATGCATTTACTAAAGAGACGCTTTAAAAAGGGGGCCCTGAAACCATTCAAAACAGTCTATTTGTCTGAAAATCGACTTTTGCATTCTGGATACTAAGAAATAAATAATCTATAATTTTATTGCATAATGGGTATTACTAGAATGTTTACTACCCAATTTACGGGCCATACATTTGAAAATAATAATTTATACCTTATAGAAATGAGCTTGTTTGCGCCTAGGGTAAGGGAAATTGCGCACAGAGGTGTTTGGTCATTTTCGTGGTACAACATAACTTAAATCAAACATCTTAATGCTAGGGGGTCATAGTATGAATGTTAAGCTTCACAAATATTAAAAAACTATTTTTGTAGCACTTGTTTTTAATAATTATTTTTCATAATTAATTCTACATATAAAATACTCACTACATCCCTTGCCTATTATTTAGATACATATTAACACACAAGTCTAGGTGCAGCTGCCTAACTGGGAATGCATGAGATTACTGCGCCACAATTATTTAAAAAGGACTGTTTGCAAAATTCCACCACCCGTGTTTAACTAGAGAGGTGCTGGCTGAATGCTAAAGAACAGGCAATTTCGTTTTTTCATTTATTTTTTTCTTTGGAGCCTTATTTACATCTATTGAACGTGACCCATACACATACATACATTGAGCTCATTCCAGACACAAAACAGAAGGGGGTCAAACACTCAGGACACACAAAACAGCGCGCTCTAACCATTTCTTGTACATAGCACCGTTCTTGTACATAGCGCCGTCGCAATGTACAACAAAACCTACAAACAACATAGACATTTAAACACACATTTTAACCCATAGGTCAACACTTAGGACAGGGACAAGGAACAGCCTACAGACTGTGTTAAAAAATAACCTGCCAATACTAGTTGTAAACCATATTTACAACAAAAACGTTTTAGTTCCTATTTTTCTTGTTTTTTTTAAATTCTTCAACAGATTTCCAGAAGGCTGCAAAAGGGACAGCCTCACAGACCTTTTAGAGAGAGCTCATAAATTGGAGTTCCAACCGGAGGTATCAGACGCGAATCCTCCAACTGGGAATCCTTTGTTGCAACCTAGTCAATACTAATACAAAACAAAATACCGCGACCAGGCATCTGCGCTCACTAGTCGGGTTTCAAACTTCATGGGGCTATCTCCAACGATATACACGCAAATGTACGTGACCCACGGTTTTTGAATACTGCAGTGTTCAAATAAAACTAAGGAACCAATACTGAGGAAGATTATCCAACGATAATCTGAACCACAGCAACCAAAGGCCTACCAAATGAACCAAATGTACCGGTACCCAAACCAAAGATTATCTTAACAAAAGCAACCAGTGATAATCTACAAAAGCAACCGAGACTAAGGACCGCGTCACATTTCTGCGACCAATAAATAACTAAGGACTGCGTCACATTTCCGCGACCAATAAATAAGTAAGGACTCAGAACCAAAAAGGACTGGGAGCGACCCACTTATTCTTCAATTAAAGCAGATGGAGAAAATGTCTCTTCATTAACTGCCTATACAAATTGCAATTTGCATATACAAAAATATTTATCCAAATTGTAACTGTCAATTCCCCACTGCACTAACAGTCTGTTAAAAAATACTTACAGCAAAAAAAGAATGGGTTCCTTAGTCAGGAGTGACATCTTTAGGGGAGTTTTAAGTCAGAAAAATCAAAAAACATACTGGGCCACAGAGACAGATAATCCCCCAGAAAACCCTGTGCCCAGAGTACCTCTTTTTGGTAGAATTCTGTCTTGTCTTCCCCAGCAGTTTTTCCATCCTTTGACAAAACACTCCTGCAGATAACCACTCCATGATAAGGCCCCGAGTTGGGCAGCCAACTGAAGAAAAGTGGAAAATGACTCAGTCTCCCCACCAGGGATCTATCCAGCAGTTTGCATAATAAAGCAGCAAAGGAATTGACAGCCAATCTGTAAAATTAAAAGACATCTTTATTATAATTAATTATGAGGCTTCGTCGTCCAACCGTAGTTTTACAATTGAAAGAGGGAGTCTGCCTGAGCTTTCTCAGGCAGGCTTTTTATACAAAAAGTTTGCCCCTAGGCTCACATTCTTGCTGTGACACACATCATTGTAGGTCGCTCCCATGGTACCATAACAAAGCAGGCTATAATTATGAATTCCATTCTACTTGCCCAAACTGACCAACCCATCTTCCATCATGAACATATGTCAAACTTCACATATTTTCCTGTGCAGGCCGGAGAAGCTCACAATAGAACTGGTTTCCTCCCCATCATATAAACAGTCACCTCCCCATTGTAAAAGCCCAGAAGCAGAGAAACAGAGCCAGGTGTGGAAGATAGAAATGTAGGATAAGGGATGCTTGTGGGTCATAAACAGGCATGGCTACTGTATTCGGCCTTCTAATCTTGCTCAGGCCAATGTACACAACAAGTTGCTCAGATCTTTAATATAGATTGACTAGAGGGCATGGACTGGTTTGGTGAGGCCAACATCACGTAGGCAGATTCAGCCTGTTCAGGTCATGGAGAAGTCAGAGAAAGGTGGACGTGTCCTTTGGATCAATATTCAGCCTTTAATCAATTGACTATATGAGGGCAAGACACAAGATGGATGCCGTGGGCTCAGGACAAGAACAGTGATTTAAGGGTGATAGCATCACTCGATCGTGACGCAAATACACAGGCATAATGTCCTGATCATTACCGGTCTATTGATACCAAATTCGTCGTGGTATGATGATATTTTCTGCACGAGTGTTTAGGCCTTGGTACACCATTATGGCAGGGTCCGGAATTTTCAGAACCACAGACGATCGAGGTGACCCGGAGTGTTCTGGAGGCCCTCACCTACAGCAGCAATTTGACCGGGTACTGGAGGCGATCGCAAATACGCGATCTGCCCTACAACAAGACATCGCCCAGGTAGCAACGAGTCTGGGCCTACTCAGGGCGGACCATGGTAAGCTCTCGGACAGAGTCAAAGAGGTGGAGAGCTCGGTGAAGGTCCTGGAGCCGGCGCAGAAGATGAAGGATGCCCTGTCCCGAATCGATGACTTAGAGAGACGGGCGGAGGACGCTGAAGGGCGTAACAGACGGAACAATATTCGTGTGGTGGGCCTACCGGAAAAGATCGAAGATGGCGACATGGTGGCCTATCTAGAAGCTTGGCTCCGGAACATGGTGGCGCCGGAGGGTCTGTCCTCCTTCTATACCCTGGAGCGTGCACACAGAGTGCCAGCGAGACCACCGCAACAAGGCCGCTCCCCACGCCCGGTGGTGGCGCGCTTATTGCATTTTCGAGACAGGGATCTACTCCTCAACGCTGCCAGACACAATGGCCCTTATCAAGTGGAGAATAGCCAAGTGAACATTTTTCCGGACTACACTTATGAGACCCAACGAAAAGCGGACCTCCTTCCTAGCGGTCAAGCGTGAACTTCGGAGTGAGGGAATACAGTACTCGCTCCTATTTCCTGCGAGGCTCCGCATCATCCTTGACGACAATACCCAGGTCTTTGATACCCCGGAGGACGTTTGTACTTGGCTCGAAATATATGGGGCTGGCAAAGATGGATTTGGATCTTCCTTCCAGTCGACTTCGGAAACCGGACAACAACGGCGATCCAAGAGACTTCGGAGCCACCGCGGCAAACCGGGCAAGCCTTCGACTGTAGAGACTATGGCTGAGCGGCGAGGAGTGCTGGAAATGGTTTCCAACCTATCTGGCTCCCAGGGTGGCCCCATCGTTGAAGAATCGGAACCGGGCAGAGAGGGGGCTCGCTCGGACACGGAGGACTCAGAGTCTGATAGTGTTCCCTTGCCAGTGGTTACTCCGGACTCGGCTGAGGGCATGCTGGACGGGCAGGGATGAACTCGGGTGAGCTGATTCTATTTGGGCAGGGGTTTACCGGGGGGATGTGGGGGTTGCGGATCACGCTATGGACCACTGATGGGGTTGGGGGGCCCTGATCTGGCTGATATTTTTGATTTGGGGCTCGACCTAGTCTCGGAAGACCGAGACTCGATGGCCCATTACTGGCGCCCGGCCCGCACTTAGCCCTTAAGGCTTCCCTGCGGTGGCGACCGCAGGTTTAGTCGGGGAACAGGGGGTTTTCCAGGGACACGGTTTGGATGGGGACTAGATGGTACTATTTGGGTCCTATTCTGGGGTGGGTGGGGAGGGGTTTGTTTCAAAAGGGAGTTTGGTTGCTGTGGGGGGGGATGGCCGCCATTAGTGTTGACTTGACTGCTGTCTGTTTTTTGTTTGAGCGATGTTGGGAGAGCCCGGGAGCGACATTGTGGGACAATGGCTGAGATCGCTAATGTAAAATGCATCACTTGGAATGTACGGGGGCTTCACACTATGTCCAGACGTCACAAGATTCACGCTTATCTAGTGCATAGAGGGGTGCAAATAGCACTGCTGCAGGAGACACATCTCACCAAGGCGGAAGGGGCGGTGCTACAACGTAGATGGAGAGGGCAGGTTTACTGCACTACATACTCAGCTTACGCGAGGGGGGTACTAATATGGATAAGGGCTGGGGGTTCCCCTGCAGGTTTCCAAATCGGTGGTAGATCCAGAGGGTCGTTACGTGGCTATCTCTGGTACATTGGGAGGTAGGGCGCTGAATATTTGTTGTGTTTATGCACCTAATGTGGACCAGCTCGCCTTCCTCTCCGGGTTGTCGGGCTCCTTGGCCCATTTCCTGTCGGGAACCCTCCTACTAGGTGGTGATTTTAACTCAGTGGTGGATGTCGACGCTGACCGGTCACACACCCCCTCCCGGACTCCCCGGTCCGGCGGGTGGCTAAAGGCAGGAAGGAATGGCAGACACATTGGGGGCTGACGGATATTTGGCGTGCGCAACACCCCGACACTAGAGACTACTCATTTTTTTCTGGCCTGCATGAATTACATGTGCGACTAGACGGGTTTCTGGGGTCGGCGGAATTGGTGTCCGCGACGGTGCGTTCTGAATATTTGGCTAGGACCATCTCGGATCACAACCCCCTCCTAGCGGACTTCCGTTGGTTTCCCGGGGCCCCTAGTGTGCCTACTTGGAAACTGCGCCCCGAGATATTAGAGGATATAGTCTTCAGGGCAGACCTGGAGGACAACATTTCTGACTATTTTGCGACCAATGGGGGCACTGCTGGATCGAGAGCGTCGGAGTGGGATGCATTTAAGGTAGTGGTCAGGGGCTATTGTATCTCTAAGAAAGTGGGAATGTGTCGTGTCATCCTTGATGACCTGGCCACTGCGGACCGGAAGCTCCGCGAGATGGAACTTTGCCGCCCCTGCCATCCAGAACTTCAGGAGCGTACTGCCGCGGCGAGAGAGGTGGTGGCAGCGGAGGTCGAAAGACTGCGCTGTTTTGATTATAAGGCCTATACCACCAGGTCGCTCACGGAAGGGGATAAGTCGGGCGCGCTTTTGGCTTGGTTGGCCAATCCCACACGCCGGACCTCCTTGACGACGTCCATGCGCACCGCGGAGGGTCTTGAGGTGCACACCCAACCGGAGATACTAGCTTGCTACCAGCGTTACTACGAACGGCTGTACCGCAGTAACCTGACCCGAGATCCCACCCTGATTGAGGATTATCTGCAATCCTTAGAGGTTCCCGCACTGGAGCCCGACGTGGCGAAGGCCCTGGGCACCGATATTGAACTGGGGGAAATCCGTAGCGCCATAAAGGGGATGGCGAGAAATAAGACCCCAGGCCTTGATTGGCTCCCGGCCGAATTTTACTCCACCTACGTAGACCTATTAGCGCCCAGACTGCTGATAGTTTACAAAGAAGCGAAGTGCTTGGGACGACTCCCCGGCTCGATGTGTGAGGCCTTAGTAGTTCCCCTCCTCAAACCTGGTAGGGAGTCAGCCGACCCAGCGTCTTATCGACCGTTATCTATGTTAACGGTCGACTATAAGATTCTAAGCAGCATATTGGCATCGAGGCTGCTGGGACACATGCGCTCCTTGGTGCACGAAGACCAGGCAGGATTCATCCCAAAACGTAACACGACCATGAATATTCACCGGTTGTTTCGTCTGCTAGAGGAACCGCACACGGAGGCCCTGTGCCCATTGGTCCTTTCGGTTGATCTGGAAAAGGCTTTTGATAGCCTAGAATGGGACTACTTGCGCAGAGTACTACTGAGCTTTGGTCTGGGGGAGGGCTTTATCAGGTGGACCACGGTACTCTATGCCTCGGCGTCGGCCAGGGTGAGGGCAGCCCCGCTGATTTCCCAACAGTACCCAGTAGAACGAGGCACGAGGCAGGGATGCTCGTTATCCCCATTGCTCTTCGCGTTAGCGGTGGAGCCACTGGTGTTGTCAGTCCGATCCGGAGCTTCATTCGGTGGACTGCGGACCTTGTCTGAACAGCACTATATCTCACTGTATGCTGATGACCTGCTGCTCTTCCTTGAGAATTCAGATACTGCTTTAGACGGGGCTGCAGAGGCTCTAATAACCTTCGGGGAGGTCTCGGGCCTTAAGGTGAATTGGGCCAAGACCTGTCTGTTCCCAGTTTGTACGGGGGAACCCAGACCCGACACCAGCAGAGAGATTAGGTGGGAACCTAGCTGCCTCAAGTACCTGGGGGTGTACGTGTACCATGACCCCGCCGACCTTCTAGACGGCAATATTGCCCACTGTACTCGCGCGTTGCGAGGCAACATGGATTTCTGGGCTACCCTGCCGCTCTCAGTGGCGGGGCGTATAGCACTGTTGAAAATGGTGGCACTACCCCGGTTGATATACTATTTTAGAGCGCTTCCGATTTGGATCCCACCGGCCACCTTTCGGCTCCTGAGATCCATGGTGGTGGGGTTCCTCTGGGGATCGGGCCGCCGGAGAGTGGCACTCAAGACCCTGACGAGACCAAAATCGGAAGGCGGCCTAGCGGTGCCAGACTTTGAAAAATACTATCTGGCAGCTCAATTGCAGACCTTCACCCAGGAGATAGCGAGAGAGTGGCGTGGCCTGGAAGATGGGAGGGGCAAGGGAATGCCCAGACATGTTATTTCCTTCATTGCACTACGCCAGCGCTTAGCCCTCCAAGACCTAACGCTCGAAGAAAGGACTATTAGGTTATGCTGGAATCGCGCCCACGCCCGGGGGGAACTTAAAATCCCATATGCACCGGAAATGCCGCTGGGGATGTTAACGGCCTTACCGCACGGGGGTGACTGGTCGCGCCTAGGGCATTGGGGAGACGCAGGATTTCAGTTAGTGGGGGATCTTTATGAGGACGGGGTGTTACTGCCCTTCCAGGAGATCCTGGACCGTTTCGACGTTCCCCGAGGCGACTTCCTCCTGCACACAGCTCTGGTTAGAGCAATTCAGACGCACTGGAAAAGTGGTATGGAGGAACAGCCTACGTCGCCGGTGTGCCAATACGTTATGATGTCCGCGGGGACTGTCAAGGCAGTCACGTGCTTATATAATAGACTGATTAACGAGGGTTTGCCCCCGCTCACCACATTGCGGAACCGCTGGGAAGCGGACATAGGAAAAGAGATACCGGAAACGACGTGGACACAACTGATGCGCCGAGCCTGGAAGGGAGCGCGCCACGCCCGGTTTCAACTGGTCCATTTCTATATACTCCACAGGGCCTACCTAACCCCGGCGAAAATCCAGCAATACTTCGCCACGGACACAGCGGATTGCCCCAGATGCCAAGCGCCTGAGGCAGACCTCATTCACATGCTGTGGTCCTGCCCAGCGCTGTCCTCATACTGGCTTTTGATCGGGGACACACTTAATAGGGTTACTGGGAGAACCTTGACGGTCGACGCAGCGGTGGGGATCCTACATTGGTTCCCGCATACCCCTAAAAATAAAATATCAAGCAAATTTATAGACTTAGGGCTCATTCTCGCTAAAAGAGAGATAACCAGGAATTGGAAGGCAAGGGTTGGTCCAACAGGAGCTAAATGGCACAATGAACTGCTGAAGTGGGCGACGGGGTAGAGCACTCTGCGATACCAACTGGCGAGGCGGCAGCAAAATGAGAGGGCGCTAGAAACAGCGTTGGAATGGGAGACATTAGTGCAGGCCCTGAGAGATTACTGCGCTTCCAGCGATTCTGAGGGTGATGATGCAGCACAACTTGAGTCCCGTTAGACATCTACAACACTGATCCCTACCCAGTCACCTAGGGTTTCTCCCAAAAGCTCTTTCTACACGTACCACACACACTGATGGCGGGGTTGGGTGGGGGGAGGGAGCTGAACTGAGTGACTGTTGGGAAGGGTTTGTTCTGTTAGGTTGATTTGGAAAAGCAGACAAAGGCCGCTAGATTATCCGGATCAGCTTCGACTTTATACCAGATCCCAATCTGCGTTTTTGTAAGCAGACGCCGCCCGAACCTCGGGTCGTGGGCTGAATGGCTGTGTATTCACGATATTTTCTCATGGGGGATCGGATGTTTCTTTTTTATTTCCACTACAGATATGTTGCTGATCTAACATGTAACTTTGGCTAATTCCTGCAATAAAAATATATTTAAAAAAAAATGAGGTAGAGATTGTGTTGAGTTGCATGGTTATTGTGAGCGAGGAGTGTACGATGAACACCTGCTTGCATGCGTGATCACTGAGTGCTGGTGCGCTTCCCAGGCCGGTATGACACAAGGAGTTGTCCCTTTCTGTAAGGGGACAATCCTCAGATGATGACCTCAGTCTTGTCCAAGTCCAGCCCCAGGTGGCTGATGTTCATCCATTCATCAACACACCTCATGCCCTCTTGAAGGTTGGATCTGGGGGTGGCTGGGTCTCTGGTGAGGGTGAGGAGCAGCTGGGAGTCAATGGCATTGGACATGATGATGAGGTCGTGTGTGCATGTGATGGTGGAGAGGGGGTCATGGAGACATTGAAGATTGTGATGCTGAGAGATGAGCCCTGGGGCATGGGCTCGATGACCCCAGTGTACGACGTGCTGAAGGGGGGAGGTGGACTCCCTGGGCTTTGCTGGTGAGGTACTTTGCAATTTCATCCTGGGCCCTCCTCTGGATCCCAGTGTTGGAGATGTGTGATCTGACATTGTGGTAGCACATAGTGTAGAATGCCATTGAGAGGTCGAGGGAGTGAGGGTGGTGGTCTCACCATTGTTGAGCAGGGTCCAAGATATCGTTGGTGGTGGCAATAAGGGCTGTAGCATTGGGGTGATGACTGTGAAAGATGGACTGGGGCGAGTTGCCTGGAGGTGTTTGTTTGGAGGGAGATGGTCAGTTGCTCGTTGTCTTCTTGATGACATTTGCCGGGTAGGGAAGCGGAGTGATGTTCCTGGCAATCCTGAGGTACTGCCGTCCATTGTTAAAGAAGGGCCTGGGTCTCTGCATGCCTCCAGCTCCCATGGAATGTGTTGTACTGAAAGGAGACATTCATGACATGCCGGAGGTGGGCTCCAAGGATGGGGTATGCTGTGCTTGAGATGTTGTGTGGGAAGGGTCCTGAAGGAGAGCCGGAGTGGATTGTGTACATGAGCCGGGTGGTGTCTTTGCTGCTGACGGGAGTCCAGGAACTGAGGGGGGGTATGTCCTGTGGATAATAGCGCTGTCTGCCTCTGTGTGGCGAGGCTGTCATGTACGTCCATGAGCTTGCAGGGGTAGAATGTTGCGATGGATCCTCTTGGCCTTGGAAGGGTGGGATGTCTTTTGGATGGAGAGCTGGGGTTAGATTGTTCACACACAATGCTGATAAGCTCCTTGATGTTGTGTGTGTTGGTGCTTATGCCCTACCTGAAGGATGTCCTCTTGCCTGTGCTGATGATATGGGGATGTCTGGTTGTGGCGGGTTTCAGGGCTGAAAGGTAAGTGATGGTTGTTTGTTTTGCAAGGTTTGCACGAGAGTCCGGCTAGAGCTGTATGAGTCCGGTAGGTCTGCCTTGTCCCAGGTGCCTTAACTGTTGTTGTACTACACAGGAAAGTCCATCAATGTAGCAAGAGTGTTGGATCAGTCGCTGATCCAGTGTGTGAGGTTGCAGGGTGTGGTGGTGGCATTGTTTGGAGTATCCTGGGCGAGGGTACCACACACGTCTGTGGTGACTTATTTAAAGCATCTCTGGGGAATCTGTAGCTGAGTGTGGGGCAGTGTGTTACTTGTTGGAGAACTGGATGCAAATGTTGATGTACCAATGAAGGATGGTGGTGTGCTTGTCCTCCAGCCAGAAGTTGCTGTCCCCCTGCCACATGTAGTCTGTGTAGGTGAGGGCCTGCATGCTGATGTAGTTGTTGATGGCTTAGCGGAATTGTGGGTGTAGGCCTGGAGATCTGTAGATGAGTATAAGATTGGGGGTGGTCAGGGGGTTGGTGTGAGACCTGGAGTGCAGGTGCTTCACAATGCTGAGTATGTCCTTCTTGTTGTATGTGACTCTGAGGGTGTACTTCTGAATGAATTGCAAATCATCCTCCTGGATTGTTGATGCAGTCCCTGCGGGTGATCTTGTCTCAGTCTGTGATGGCAACGTTGACGTTGTGTGCTGAGGATGCATTCAACCAGCTTACTGTAATGAAGGCAATGTGTGGGGCTGTTGTGTTGAGGAGGTAAAAGAGTCCAATGGCGTGCTGGTGGATGGAGCGGGTGTGCAGTAGTAGGCACATGACCTGGTAGTACAGACATGGTCTGTGACGCGGGGCAGCGTGGTCTAGGCAGTAGGAGTTGCACACACAGTATGTGAAGCTGTTGTGTGTGCACTTAGGGGTTGCCTGATAGCAGGTGGTTGATTGTCTGGTGTTCACTGTTTGGAGTGTGGCTGAAGCATGAGTCTGTTGTGTTACATGGGTCATGCAAGGACCAGAGGTTCTTGCACTGTGTACGTTGCAGGCACTGACGGGTGCTGATGGTCCTGCCTTTGGCACGGAGGTGGCGCAACAGTGGCACAGACAAGCTGCTGCCTGCATTAAGAATGGGTAGAGGGAGGAGCATCTGGGAGGTGTGTGGTTTGCAGAATCAGGGCACTCAGTGGTGCGGTGCTGCAGGGGAGGCAGCAGCATGAATGAGTGAACACCTGACGGCGGAAGGGGTGAGACCCCAGGCAAAAAGTAGCACACAATGAAGAGGAGGTTAGAAAGAGGCACAGTGTAACAGGTGTATGGAAAGGACGGAGTGTCCGGTTACTCATGGGTCACTCAAAGAAAATGTATGAAAAATCACCAAAAATGACGGGCATAGGATCAGCCACCAAAAGGCCAAGCTGTGCCCAGGACACACAGCGTCAGCAGGTGTTGCCTACCCATTGTGGGTAGCAACCTGCAAAAATACATACACAACCAAGCACAATAGGGATCTTTAGCCATGAAGAACTGCATGCATGTTGGCAAAATGGCGTAAATAACTAGGACCCCCTGTTTAGACAACTGAATTTGTTATACAGGGAAAATAGACAATGTAAGAAAAACACGAAATGTAATATAACCAGGGAGAGAAAAACCTATGGAAAGCACAACAACCAATTAAAAAGTACAAAATTATATTTATTTATGAGTGTACATATTCATGATAAAAGCATTTTAATTCAAAAACATAAACACAAATTATTTAAATAGACAATCAATGCAATACAAATGAAAATATTTATGACACAATTACATAAAAGAATTCCTAAAACAGTGGCGGACAAATATAGTCATCGACGCGCGTTTCGGCGTTTTTAACAAGAACGCCTTCTTCAGGAGCCACGTAAAAATCTGGAAAACATATAAAATAAATTAAAATCATACAAGGAGTATTCCACTCGCCTATTATAAATGTCTTAATCCATATGCATATGACTATGCTTATAACTGTGCTTACATATCAAAACCTCCCTACTTATGTAGCTAAACAATATAGCTACACAAGGTACAAACTATACATTTTATATTTGAGCAGTGGTATGGTGTTTATTAGGAAGTTCCAGATAGGGTAGTTGAACATGTGAATTATTACCCCCCCCCCCCCATTAAGTGAACCTGATACAATGGACTCATATTGCTCACAATAAGAGATAGAAAAACCATGAGCATGTCTATTCTGTTATATTCGTACCTGACCAGCGAGAACACGGTATGAGCGTTCACTCTGTATTCCTTATATATATGTCTCAAGACCGAATGGAAGTATAGTCTCTTTAATTTCCTATCATCTAGGTGGAGTCACATCTCACTAGACAAAACTTCTGATCTAGGGTGGTAAGAACATAGCTATTAGAGATACATAGCAATTCCAGATACTGTATCTATGGATTGTACTAAAGATTTTCAATGCAGGTATGCATGTATGCTATTACTTTTTATATCAATTGTTATAATAAAACTAATATTGGAAATAAACAACACATATGCAATGGAAAAAAGGGGGTCCTACAAATTATCAAGAGTTTCTATATACATTTGATTTACCCTAATGCCTCCACATCTAGAGGGTTCCTTTATACATGTGATTCTTGATTTGTTTTATCCAAAGTCTGTATGTATGGCAGATGGGAGCGGCAAGGCTTACCAACTATAAATGGACAGATGGTTGATACTATGGTAACGGGGAACCGCATTCAGGATATCTGCTCGCGTCCCTTAACGATGTCTTCGATACTACAGGCAAAAATAGAACAAACCTGCAGTTACTCAGAAATACCCCAATGGTATGGTTAAAATGCGCTATTCTATAGCAAATTACACGGGGGTGCTGCTTGCTTACCGAAAATGTCTTAAGACGAACGTTAACATCAACCTGCGGGCGCCGCAATCGACGTGTCTGTTGGCGTCCCGCAGCCGTTGGTAAAGGTGATTAACCTAGCCAGCTACTCCGCCCCTTCCTAAATACGCGTGACAGGATTACCTATGCTGACGGGTCGGTTCGTCAGAGCCTCTGCTTAAAGGGAAAGTGTCCCAAAGTTGAAAATACAAGAGAAGGAACGCTTGGGGCGTATGTCAAAATCTAAAACTGCAATTTTTAGATTTTGCTCACATAGAGGGATAACTCCCGAATTTTGGGATCGGTTTCAATGCTCATGTGATGTTCAAAAATTTAAGGCCATAACGGGATACATATAGCGGCGGGGGGTAGGCAGACAAGTAACAGGGTAAATCTCTATTAATCGACTAAATAACAACCTTGAAAATCAAATGGACAATCTCAAGGATAGTTATCTGGGAAAGAAAAAATATATATCCCAATACCGATAATGAGAGGTGTATTCCTAAAAGAATTGTCAGGCATGTGAACTACCGATATATTCTACATCCATTTTAATGAGCCTTTCAGAACTAGGGAAAATCGCCCATTGAGAAGATTTCCGCTTTCAAAATCCTGCCGCATTAATCAATGCCAGGATATTTTTTGTATATACAGACATTAGGAAGAAAAAAGAATGTGTATCTTCGTCGTTGGGTACAAAGGAATATTGAAAGATGATAGAAAGGGCGCCAAGTTAGACTTATAAATTAAAGTTTGCATTTCAACTTAGAAACTAATACAGAAACTATGACACATGGGGAATGATCATATGAAGTACCAAAAAATTGATACTTCGATTAGAGACAGATGGCGTTCTCCCAAGGAATTTCATTATTTAATCCCCTTTTGTGTGTGTCCAGAACGAAAATCCCAAAAACTTCACGTTTTTTTCTGATAGCGCATCCTCCTTTGCTATCTGGGGTTTTGATCTTTTCCAGGATGCGCCAGTGTACATCCTCCGGTTTATGTTGTAAATCCAGAAAATGCTTCACTAATGGTGCGTTTAGTTTCTGAGTTTTAATGGCTGATCTATGTTCAGTGAGACGTGTTTGGATCGACCTACACGTCTCACCAACATAGCCCATACCGCATGGGCAACTGATGAAATAGACCACATTAGTGGTTGTACAATTCCACAGATCATTGGCTTTAAAAGTAGAACCATTGTGGGTGAACGTCTCGCCGCCTATGATATTCTTACAAGATTTGCAAGAGGAGCATGGAACTGTGCCCCTTACTGGTAGATTCGCTAATAGTGATCTTTGGGTCTGATTACCATTAGGTAGTTTGAAATTAAACTTAGAATGAACTATTTTATCTTTCAAATTCCTATTTCTCCTGTGCGCAAATAGTGGTTTTGTTAGGGCAGACGCGGAAGATGGATTGCAATTCAAAATATGCCAGTTGGCATTGATGATTTGCCTTATGCTTTCGTTCATGGTCGAATGAGTGGTAACACACACGATTCGATCATTCGCCTGATTTTCTTTAGGGGTCAATAACGCGTCTCGATCAAAAAATCGAGCACGTTTGTAAGAATTCCTTATTAGTCTATGCGGATATCCGCGTTCACAGAATTTTTTACGCATAATTGCTGCTTGTTTGTCATAATCCGACAAATTTGTGCAATTCCTGCGGACCCTAAGAAATTGGGAGAAGGGAATACTTTCTCTTTGGCATTTCGGGTGGAAGCTGCTAAAATGTAGTAGGGTATTTCGACACTTTCCCTTTAAGCAGAGGCTCTGACGAACCGACCCGTCAGCATAGGTAATCCTGTCACGCGTATTTAGGAAGGGGCGGAGTAGCTGGCTAGGTTAATCACCTTTTCCAACGGCTGCGGGACGCCAACAGACACGTCGATTGCGGCGCCCGCAGGTTGATGTTAACGTTCGTCTTAAGACATTTTCGGTAAGCAAGCAGCACCCCCGTGTAATTTGCTATAGAATAGCGCATTTCAACCATACCATTCGGGTATTTCTGAGTAACTGCAGGTTTGTTCTATTTTTGCCTGTAGTATCGAAGACATCGTTAAGGGACGCGAGCAGATATCCTGAATGCGGTTCCCCGTTACCATAGTATCAACCATCTGTCCATTTATAGTTGGTAAGCCTTGCCGCTCCCATCTGCGAAATTGCATTGGCTATTCATACCATTTTCGCACCCGCGATCAGGCGGCCCCCACGCTCCCTGCCCCACTCCCCCTCCTCTTGAACTTACCCCGTAACAGTGCATTTACTATCAAATAACCCTGATAAGTGTAAGTAACTGCAGGTTTGTTCACTTCTCGCCTGCAGTATTGAAGACATTTTCAAGGGACACGAGCGGATATTCTGAATGCGGCTCCCCTGTTTCTTTATTGACAATTATCCTGTTGCATTTGGTAAGTCTCGCTGCTGTTCACCGGCGACATTGCATTGGCAATTTAAATTACCTACGCACCCACTAATGATTATCGCCTGACTTTTTATTCTTAGTACCGAAGACTGACGGAGGCTTCTTCGTGTACTCAGTTATACTTTCCTATTTTACTCTACACTAGGTAAGATTTTTAGACCTGTAGCCTTTTATAGTTCTGTGAAATTGTAGCACTTGCACTTAGAAGGGCCTGAATGTTCCAATTCATTTTTTCCGGTTAGCATTTCGTCTTGATGGTTGCCTACAATGATAAGCACCTGAGTCATTTTACCATTCCCAAGACTGGGAACGGGTCTTTTTCCGTGGTCCCTTTATCGGTGGAATCACATTTGCATCTATTTTCTTGGTAAGAATACTATGCTCAACATCCATAAGAGCCTGACATGTATAGATACAAAGTAATCCCAGTTTCTAGGGTAAAAGATAGCCATCTAATTTTCCCATTCTTGTACCTAGAACGTAGAATCTGACATACATACAGACTTTGGATAAAACAAATCAAGAATCACATGTATAAAGGAACCCTCTAGATGTGGAGGCATTAGGGTAAATCAAATGTATATAGAAACTCTTGATAATTTGTAGGACCCCCTTTTTCCATTGCATATGTGTTGTTTATTTCCAATATTAGTTTTATTATAACAATTGATATAAAAAGTAATAGCATACATGCATACCTGCATTGAAAATCTTTAGTACCAATCCATAGATACAGTATCTGGAATTGCTATGCATCTCTAATAGCTATGTTCTTACCACCCTAGATCAGAAGTTTCGTCTAGTGAGATGTGACTCCACCTAGACGATAGGAAATTAAAGAGACTATACTTCCATTCGGTCTTGAGACATATATATAAGGAATACAGAGTGAACGCTGATCCCGTGTTCTCGCTGGTCAGGTACGAATATAACAGAATAGACATGCTCATGGTTTTTCTATCTCTTATTGTGAGCAATATCCATTGTATCAGGTTCACTTAATGGGGGGGAGGGGGGGTAATAATTCACATGTTCAACTACCCTATCTGGAACTTCCTAATAAACACCATACCACTGCTCAAATATAAAATGTATAGTTTGTACCTTGTGTAGCTATATTGTTTAGCTACATAAGTAGGGAGGTTTTGATATGTAAGCACAGTTATAAGCATAGTCATATGCATATGGATTAAGACATTTATAATAGGCGAGTGGAATACTCCTTGTATGATTTTAATTTATTTTATATGTTTTCCAGATTTTTACGTGGCTCCTGAAGAAGGCGTTCTTGTTAAAAACGCCGAAACGCGCGTCGATGACTATATTTGTCCGCCACTGTTTTAGGAATTCTTTTATGTCATAAATATTTTCATTTGTATTTCATTGATTGTCTATTTAAATAATTGGTGTTTATGTTTTTGAATTAAAATGCTTTTATCATGAATATGTACACTCATAAATAAATATAATTTTGTACTTTTTAATTGGTTGTTGTGCTTTCCATAGGTTTTTCTCTCCCTGGTTATATTACATTTCATGTTTTTCTTACATTGCATGTTGGCAAAATACACATACTGAGTAACTGTGGGTCTTTAACAAAGAAAAAGGACTGAGTGTGTGTGGATGACTATGTGTATGCTACCGACTTAGAGCAAACGACCGGACATTTACACTATGTGAAAAATATCCATCAATTACTTTTCCTGTGCCGGCACAGGAAAAGTAACTGATGGATATTTTTCACATAGTGTAAATGTCCGGTCGTTTGCTCTAAGTCGGTAGCATACACATAGGCATCCACACACACTTAGTCTTTTTTCTTTGTTAAAGACCCACAGTTACTCTTTATGTATTCTATAGCCTGTTAGGGGGATTGTAATTGTGCTGAGGTCGTTAAACATTCCCTCGGACCCTCCACCCATCTCTTTGATTGTTGTAAAATATACATACTCCCATGTGCACAATCTTTGTCAATTATTCCATAGATCGAAGAAACGTGGAGGCATCACCAATTAGGAAGTAAATTGCAGAAACATCTAGTTGTATCAAAATTTCTTTTATTGTTCTTTTTTCAGAAGTGCACAAGACAGCCAGCGCTTTTCGCTCCCACCCCGGGAGCTTCGTCTGGGCAGAGTACAATAAAGATTTGGATGGAATGTTCCTGAGACTGCAAAACAGTGCGGCGTTGGGTTCAACTTCAGATATCGGAATATCAGCAGAGAGATTCGAATAGTAGTCAATGTGGTGTGTAACCAGATGTTCAATACTGATATATATACTGATATAATCAGGATCAAATCACCAACCGGAAATATATAAATGATGGCAAAAAGTAGTAAATTTTCGTTTTGCCAATAAATCATATTGGGCCATATGTAGGTGGACAAATACCGGTTGGTAACGGCCGATTTTGGCCGTTACCGACCGGTATTTGTATTTCCAGATGTAGGGGGCCTGAAATTTAGCGATTCTGTATATTTACCGAATTGGAAAATTTACCGAATCAGTAAATTACCGATTCGGTAAATGTGCAGAATCGCTAATTTGGGATGTAGGTGGCACTAGAAACAGTGCCACAGGCCCTGAGAAATTTGTTATTTACAATGAAATACACTGGCATGGTAAATAACGAATTTCTGTGTACATGCACATCTGTGCATTTACACCTGTGCCATGTGGCACACATACATGCCCTAAGGGCATGTATGTGTGCCCTTAGGGCATGTATGTGTGCCACATGGCACACATGCCAGAATCAGGGGTGCAACAGGGTGTCAAAGTGACACCCTGTCCCCCTTGACAAATCGGTAAATTTACCGAATCGGTATTTACCGATTCGGTAATTGCCATTGATTCATATGGGCCTCAGGGCCCATAGGAATCAATGGCAATTACTGAATCGGTAAATACCGATTCGGTAATTGTTTAAGGATTATTACCTACATGGCATTTACCGAATTGTAAATACCAAATCGGTAAAATTCGGTATTTACGATTCGGTAAATGCCATTTACCTACATATGGCCCGATATTGCTTCAATCACCAGGTTTAGAGATATGTGTCCAATTACCATAAGTAAGTAGTATCCTGTCCGCGATCCAATGGTGGTGCCCCAATAGTAATAAGCAGGCCTTAATAAGCTGCCAAGGTGCCTCGTTCTGCAGGCTATGTGTAGCCGGTGTTGTCCTCCGTATCGGGACACCATAGATGACGCATGCAAAGTGGCAAGAGATCTGCGGTGACAGTGATGAGGCACATTGTACTGTGGTGAACACATTTACTACACAAACGGATCAAGTATGTGTTGAGGCCATGCTGCATGAGCCAATTTCCATGGCCAGTGCCATTGCTCGGAATAAATTAACAGTCATGTAATGAGTTTACCTGTACTGCTGGTGAAACAATGTGCACAGGACTGCCTGTGACTGTCAGGGCCTTGAATTCTCAGAAACGTGTGATGCTCAAAGTGGTCCATCTTCTGATAGCCCCTTGGTCTGAGTAGAAATGACAGACTCAAAAGGGTGATCAGGCGAGAGAAGGAAAGGAAGGGAACAGCAGGGAGGGAGATCTGAAACAAAGGTAAACAAGCATAAGGATTCAACACTTCTTGTCACTGAATCACAGAATACCTTAGGACCTATACTGTAACAGTTACACCTGTAAAGGAAAGCAACAGCCACTGTATCCTACTTGGGATCACAGTAATGAAAGTGCTACTAGACTGAGGATCAAACAAGGACATTACTACACACTTACAAAGAAGGATGTTCCATATGTTTACATGTATTTATGTTAATGTTTAAATCCTTATAAAGCACTCGAATGCTGAGGCGTTTTGGCGCTGAGGAGTGTAGGTGGAAAGGGCACACATGAGCTAGGTCTAAAGGGCTGGAAACAGCCGGGTTTTAAGATTCCTCCTAAAAATCTGATGATTCGATTGAAGCTTCAAGAGGAGCGGCAGTTTGTGCCACAGTTTTGCTGCACAGTGCGTGATTGCTCTCCTCCCCATCTCGCCCACCTTGCTTTAGTACTTTTAATGAGGCCAGCATTAGCGGACCTAAGATCACGAGTTGGGACATACGGTGTAAAAAGATTTTGGAGATCCTCGGCACCAGTGCCATGGAGTGCCTTATGCACCAAGGTTAGAGTTTTAAATTCGATGCGCTGCTTAACTGGCAGCCAATGCAGCATTTTAATGCCGGCTGAGGTTGGCTGACCTCTGGGAATACCCAGAAGATGCCTTGCTGCCGCGTTTTGTAAAGACAACAGTTTTTGTTGCTGATATTTATCGATTCCTAGGAATAAGGCATTGCAATAGTCCAGTTTGGATAAGAAAAGAGCGACCAATACCGTCTTTTGTAACTATTGTGGGATATAGGGAAAGAATTTTCTCAAAGTTTTTAAGAGAAAGAAGAACGATGATTCCAGGCTATTTATGTGTGGGCCAACATTCAATTTGCTGTCAAAAATGACCCCCAGGTTTCTGACCTTCTGTGCTGGTGAAGGACATTCTCCAGCTTCCGAAGGCTACCAGGATCGACTCCAAAGGGGCTGGCCCAACCCAAATTCCATCACTTTGGTCTTATCTGTATTGATTTTCATATCGTTCTGACTCATCCAAGTCATAATCTCGATGAGGCACGTATGGAACCTGGCTGCTGTGGTTTCTGGCTGATTTTGAATGGAAATGACGAGCTGTGTGTCATCGGCGTACGAGACCAGTGCAAAGCAATGCCTCCTGACGAGATTAGCCAGTGGAGTCACATAGAGTTTGAACAGGGTCGGGGAGAGTGCAGACCCCTGCGGCACACCACATGGGAGATGGAAATTGTCCGATTTCAGACCATCCTTGAGTAACCTCTGCTCTCTTGCTTCCAGGAAGGAGAATAGGAGAGCCCGAGCGGTCCCCCCTATCCCTATGTCCCCCAGCCGCAGCACCAAAATCGTATGATTCATGGTGTCAAATGCGGCTGAGAGATCAAGGAGCACGAGGACCACCCTCCCTCCCTCATCCACCACTCTGCGGATCTTTTCAGTTACAAGAATGAAGGCAGATTCGGTGGAATGATGGGAACGGAAGCCATGTTGGGAAATGTCCAATAGGCTGTTGACATCAAGATATTTGTTCAATGCTGTGTTTAGATGTTTCGCTAAAACTTTAGCCGCAATTGGAAGACTGGCAATAGGTCGATAATTTTTAAGATCATTAGGATCCAAACTTGGTTTCTTTAGAAGGGGGGTGATAGATGCTGCCTTCCAAATAGTTGGATAACAGCCAGATGTTTTAACTTGATTCCAAACTGGGGTCAGAATATCACAGACCTTATGGCCCGCCTGATGCATGATGGAAGGAGGACAGGGATCGGACAGTTCACCTGATTTTATAGACAATAAGTGTTTGTAAGTTGCTTCCTTATTTATAGGTTGAAAACAAGTCAGTCTATAAGAATGTTCCCCCCCGGATGTTACCGCACCATAAGGTGCAATGTCCCTTACGAAATCATTGTGGATTCCTTGCACCTTCTGCTGGAAATGTTTAGCTAATATGTTGACAAGTGCCTGATCAGGTTTAAAAGTATTAACTTGCTGGGGTTTTGTTAACAATTTAACAGATTTCAACAATTCCTTAGCAGAATTTCCTGCCTCCTTAATTTTTGCTGTAAAAAACTCCTTTTTTGCAGCTGTGATTGCCTCCTTATAGTGGGAGATAGAACGGTTGTATAGAGATTTCTTTTGGCTGTCATAATCCTGCCTCCAGAGACCCTCAGCACTTCTACAACAGATCTTTAGGCGTTTAAGCTCTGGAGTATACCATGGTGACGATATTTTTACACTGTTAATCGTCACCAGTTTTTCTGGTGCAACCTGGCCGGCAGCAGTCCTCAACCAATTGTTGAACTGCAGTGCAGGCCCATTGCTCTAGTGAAGCGGGAAAAGAATCAAGTGCGGCTTCAAAGGCACCGTTTTTTAGTTTACCCCTTCGTCAAGTTAGTACCTTAGATTAATTGGCCTGTGCCCCAAGGAGTGGCTGTTTGATTTCAAGATTAAAATAGGTGGCCTTGTGATCTGCCAGGGAAGGGCAGTCAGACTGGCCAGAGTCACATCAGGGTTGTTTGTAAAAATCCCGTCTAAGGTGTGTCCTGCCAAGTGAGTAGAATCAGTAACGATTTGGTTAAAGTTAAAGGCCTCAAGATTGTCAAGCAACCGGGCGGTGTCAGTTCTAGTTTTAGATTCAAGGTGATAATTAAAATCCCCCAGAATTGTGATAGAGAGAGGGTCAGTGTAAATTTCTAAAAGTGTCTAGAGGTCTTGAGAAAACGTAGGTTTAGGACGCGGTGGACGGTAGACCATAATCCCCTGAAAGGTCTAAAGAATATTAAGTTTTATGTGAAAATAAATAGCTTCTGCAGGCAGGGCATTAATCTTCTCCACCTGAACTTTACAGTTCTCCCAGTAGATGATTGCTAAGACCCCCTCTTTACTTGTCCCTCTGTATTGTGAGGAGAAAGCATACCCTCCTGGAATAGCAATGTACCAGTCAGGTGATGATGTTGCATCTGTCCACGTTTCCGTTATAAAACTTAGATCTGGGGTAGAGAGTTGAATTAAGTCCCCCAGCTCATGCTTGTGTTTAACTATCGACCGGGCGTTGAGCAACAAACACTTAATATGCTCCTTTGCCCTAGTTTTTAGGGCCCTATATTCCCCTAGTGGGTCCCTGTCCCTAACTTGGTTTTCCCCATTATTGTCTTTGGCGGTTTCCATACCTTCTTGCCCTCCTCTGAATTTAGTCATGGATCTGGGGGTTAGCCATGTTGTGGGGTTGATTGTAAACAAGCAGTTTTCGCATTGAAATTCTGTCCCTGTTAGATTTTGTGGTAGTATACAATTGGGGGGCACATACACTTTTGCATAGCTTTAAAAATTTACACCTACCATAAGTGTAAGGGGCATTTCGGCCAGGAGTTCTGGCGCTGGTCGAGTTCTGGGCACTGACGGGCACAGACGGGCTTGCCTTTGGCGCGCCCGCAATTAGGGCATTGCGCGCCCGCTGCGCGGACGCTCTAGCGTGCTAAATATAGTGTGGCTGATCTTAACAACAAGAGCGTCAACCGCAGTGCAATGCAGTCCCATCTGACTTCAGGGTACCGCAGGGGCCGAACGCTGTGTGCAGGTGACGATTGGTAAAGCAGTGTGCCAACTAAATCAGGCAGTGCAGATTCGGTAAGTTTAAAAACAATAGTAATGAATAAAAGCCGAACCTGGATGCAGGACTCTTAATGAAGCAGCTCCATGTAAAAAGCAGCTCCGTGTAAAAAGGGTCCCTAATTTCAGCAAAACCAGTATTACGACAGCTAATGGGTGCATGAAGGTAATCTAGAACAGACTAGCAGAAAAGCAATAGACCGGGACTGAGGCCCTGCCAACTACACGCTGCGCGGACGCTCCAGCGTGCTAAATATAGTGTGGCTGTTCTTAACAACTAGAGCGTCAACCCCAGTGCAATGGGGTCCCATCTGACTTCCGGGTACCGCAGGGGCCGAACGCTGTGTGCAGATGATAATTGGGAAAGCTGTGTGCCAACTAAATCAGGTAGTGCAGATTCTGTAAGTTTAAAAACAATAGTAATGATTAAAAGCAAAACCTGGATGCAGGACTCTTAATTAAGCAGCTCCGTGTAAAAATCAGCTATGTCTAAAAAGCGCCCCTAATTTCAGCAAAACCAGTATTACGGCAGCTAACGGGGGCACGAAGGTAATCTAGAACAGACTTACAGGAAAGCAATAGACCGGGACTGAGGCCCTGCCAACTACACAGCAGTTATCAACATACCCCAAAAAGTCTTAACAGCCACGTAACTGGGAAAATTGAGCTTACCTTTGGCTAAGCTCTACAAGCCCCTGCTTTGAAAACAGAGATGAACAATGCACATGAATTCATAGCACATAGAAAGGTGATGAAACACCATAACACACCAAAGATTATGATGTACGAGTTGCAAAAGAAATGGCCAATATTATGATCCTGTCCCAAGGATTTTGCAAGTAGCACAGGGATCACAGAAGACACAGAAAAGATAGCAGAGTATTGCAGCAATATGGAGGGGGTATGACGCTCTGCAGGCTGCTTTAATGCAAGTTAAGCCATGCGGTAATCCTGAAAATAACAGTGTATGAATAAGGTCCAATAAACAGAAATTCAAATGCGCTGCAGCGCCACTCACACAAAGCCAACAATTCGTGTTTACCCCAGGGAATCAGTGCGGGTCAAGAATGGACGCTGCAGCGCCACTCACACAAAGCCAACAATTCGTATTTACCCCAGGGAATCAGTGCGGGTCAAGAATGGAAACAGTGGGGTCAAGAATGGAAATTACACATCCCCCGCAAGAGCATTAGGAAGCTCATCCAACGAGGGAGGGAAATAGGTAAACACAAGGAAGCCCCGCAAGAGCAAGTCATCGGCTCGTCCAACTGGGCTTTGAAATGCCAAACAGAAAAAGCTGCTGGGCCGGAACTCAACAGAGAGTAATGAGGAGCGATGGCACAAAAGGACCCCTACCGTGACCAGGATATGCAGAACACCACAAGAGAATCCTGGAATTTACGGCACCCGACTGGTGCCACGGAAGAGTTTACGTTTGCTACAGCACAACGGTGTGACGTCATCAGCGCAACATTCTTGGCTTCATGGGAATAGAAATTTCTTATCAACTTACCGAGAAGGCTTGCAAAGCCCTGAGGAAGCGACGTGACAGTGATATGACATACTGGCACAAAGGGCAATGCATCCATACAAACAGACTCACAGGACAGTTGACAGAACATGTGGTACATACGCTGGCCCACACCTTCACAACATGTTTGTTGGAAAACAAAATGTACTGGCACACAAGATTAAGTGGATGAGCCAAACACATCCTGCTGCACACAGAGAAGCTGCAATTCCCCATAGAGCCTGTTGTTGTGATGTCCCACACAATGTCAACACGTGGTATCCGCAATGTGTCAGGGGCAAGGTTTACACACATTGATGCCTTCACCAGAGTCCACACTCCACTACAGATGACTGTCAAGTAGGGTGACTGTCATGTCATGGGAGTGGTGCAACATGTAATTTGATCCATGCAGATGAGACATGTATGCATGGTACTACAACATGCACAGAAACAGCTCCCACACATTCCCAAACCATACCGACACAAAAAAACCTGTTTGGATCTCTTACCCGAACTGACGTTTACACATGTCCGAGCATGGAATGCTGATTCAGCCCATGTTACAATCATCATGACGAATATTAGGAGGACAAAGATGACACGAACAGACAAATGACACAGCAACCTGGGAATGGCAGACACACAAGAGTGTACCAGTAAAAACCTTTGCAAAAGACATGGGCAGTTACGAAACAGGAACTATGTAGGACACATGCAAATTTCAAGGAAAGTCGTTGCGCATTACTGTGTGGCATGACATCAGCACTTGCGTGACACATCGGAACACACATCAAAGTCACTTTTCATACAGTCAGCTGGACACACACATTGCAACACATGCCACTCAATGCTACAAGCTTACTTACTCATTCCCAGTGACTCACAATTATGAGAAGAAGTTGCGTATGAGCTGACTCCGGATATCATCATCCTCCTCCTCATCACTTGCATCATGACCAAGCCCTTGATCCTCAACGGGTGGATGCTCCTCCTCCTCAGGATCCAGGATGAGTGGCACTGCCTTCTCAACGGCCATGTTGTGCAGCATGCAGCACCCGATGAAGATTTTACAGACCTTGTCCGGTGCATATGGGAGGGATCCGCCGGTCTTATCGAGACAACGGAATCGGCTCTTCAGGATGCCAAATGTCCTCTCAATCACGCGCCTGGTCTGCCCGTGTGCATTATTGCACCACTGATCTGCAGCTGTTCTTGGGTTGCGGAGAGGTGTCATTAGCCATGTAAGCATGAGCGAATTTTGCGGATCTCGCGTTCGCGAATTTTGCGGATTTGCGGATTCACAATCCGCAAAATCCGCGAATTCCCGCGAATTTGCGGATTTTTTTTTTTTTGTGTTCGCCCGTGTTTCTGCCAGTTCGCGAGGGTTTTTACAATTTCGCAATTTGCGAACTTACCTGTCGGGTCGCAAGTTTTGCGAACTTGTTGTTTCTACGTGTCCAGCCTGTTTGGGACACTCTTCTTCATCACTGCCACTCTCTGTCACCGCTGCCACTCTCTGACTACTCATGCCACCCTCTGGCCCACCCATGCCACCCTCTGTTTCATCACCACACCCTCTGGTTGTCCAGTGTACATTATTTTCGGCAAAGCAAAGCACACCTTCCCTGCCTCAAGTGACCTGAATTAATTTGGGGCTGATTAATGTGTCACAGAATATTTTTTTAGCTGGCACCTGCTTCCTTAGTGCGCCCTGATTAGTGATCTTTTGCACTTGCTAAGTGCTTTCATTGTTGCAAAATTAGTTACAACACCTGCCCTGCCCCAACTGACAATAATGAATTAGGGGGTGATTAATGGATTTTAACTTCCAGCCTGGCTCCTGCTTGTCTCCCTTAGCTGTAATTCAGGACCTTTGTGGCATATGTGTAACTATTCTGAGGTTCAGAGCAGGGTCACATAATAGTTTCAACTGGCAACTGAACTCTGGAGGGGCCCCTCAGGAAGCACTACAGGAAATGGCTACTAATGATGTGCCTGAACTTTTGAACCTGGTAAGTAGTTACTTTCAGTTTTGCTAAGATCGTATTTCTGCAATTTTGCACTTATTCGCGGGGCGCGAACTCACGCGAACAGTGCGAGCAGTGCGAGCAAAATCCGCTGCTCGCGGATTTGCGGATTTTGCGGGAAATTCGCAAATCTCACGGATTGCGGATTTCCCGAAAATCCGCAAAATCCGCGAGCGGAACGGATTTTCCGCCCATGCCTATAGCCATGGCATGTTGGGATATCCAGAGTCCCCTACATAGATACATCATGTAAATAAGTGGGCCAGGAGATGCCGTCAGAGCAAAAGATACTGAAAGACACAGGACAAACAGAGTTTACCCACCAACAAGACATGCCCGCTCATTGCGCAGCTGCAGCATCTTTTGTGGCACCCTGCTACGCCTCATGATGAATGCATCATGTGCCGATCCTGGAAAACATGCAAAAACGTGGGAAATCAGCATGCTAGCAAGACACACCACAAAGGTATTTATTGAATGATAATGTTTACGGTTGCGGTAAGCCTTCTCCTGTGCCTGTGGTGGCACCAAAGCAACATATGTCCCATCAATGGACCCAATGACATGTGGCATCCCTCCCAGGGCATAGAAGTCACCCTTGACATCTCTCAACTCTTCAGGAGTAGGATATTTGATGAATTCATCAATGTGCTCCAGCATGGCTGCCAAAACATCACGCAGGACACGGCTGAACATTGTCTGTGACATTCCACCAACATCAGCTATGGTTAATTGAAACGTACCTGTAGCAAAGAAATTGAGTGATGCCATCACCTTTATCTTGGGGGTCAGCGCAGTAGGATACCTGTGTTAGGGTTGGAGATGTGGTGCCAGCTTTTTCGTCAACTCCTGAATTAACTGTTGAGTGAACCTGTAACATCGGATGCAGGCATGTTCCCTCATGGTAGCCAAGTCTGGGAATGGCCTTGGTAGAGGCGGTGCCCTGCAGGACATATTTTGGAATAATGAAGATTAACAGTCAACCAACATCAATGGCAATGTACATAGCAAATGCAAAACTGCTACTAGACATCATGTCACTATGGAGTCTGGCGTGTGCAGTACATCCAGGACACATATGCCAGCTTGCTGGCACTCATTCGAAAAGCCAGATATACCTGTTGATTGACAAATAAACATGATATGCCCTGAAATGAGCTGCTGGGCCAGTCAGAGTGAACAGCCCGAGATATCACTGGAGTGACACACGTCACCATACCTGCAGTGGAAGGTTGTCATCCCATCCAGGCAGATGACTGCAAGGCAAATGAACAGGTCACATGGAATGTCAAATGTACATATCAAACACATTGCGATTAAGGAGTACACGTGACAACAAAACAACACAGCCATTGTCATGACGCAGACATGTGTGCCTGGGTAAATATGATGTCTGATGCCATCAGACCCAACAGCCGTGTGAATGCACATGTGACATGGTGTGCGTAGATGTAAAGCGATTCCCATCTCAACACAGACCCATGTTAGATGTTATGTTATGTTATGTTATGAAGCTTTTATATAGCGCACGGCTACTCGAAAAGAGTGTCCCGGCACTTTCCACCTGCAACTCAAAGTAAAAATAACACAACACAGCGAAAAAGAAAGAGGAAACAGAAAAAAAGAAACATTAGAACCAGCCTAAAGATTAAAAAGCCATGTCTTCAGGCTCTTCCTGAAATGGAGCAGATTGGCACCAACAGCAGAAGCAGTTTACGCAACACAAACAGCAAGCTCACAGTAACGCATGACACACACCGGACAGAGTCACATAGGGTCATGCTGAGCGTGACATGTCAGTTGACAAAGTGCCCCAGGCCCTGGCATCAGGAGACAGGTGCTGGTAGTGATGACTGTGCCAGCCGAGTGTTGCTGTGCATGACAAAATTCTGCCTAATGATACACATGGGACAAGTGTCAAGGTGAGGTGTGCCACATAGTGCCCCATCACACATAACAAGTGTCCACAGGTCATCACACATTGATTTGCTATATCACTGGCTGCCAAACCTAGGGCCTGCACATGAAAGTATGCAATGACAAGTTCTTGATAGACATCCTTGTGCGAACCGTACCCCTACATCCCTGCCGTGTGTGTGCCTCGTATCACTATTGTAATGGTGCCATACGTGAGTGTGTGAACCGCACTGTGCCCCTGCATTCACATCAGTGTGTTAAACGTACTGTACCCCTGCGTCTGAAATGCACCATGTGAAACGCACCGTACCCCTGCCTGTGAAAAGCACCGTGTGGAAGGCACCGTACCCCTGCATTCGCATCACCATGTGAAACGCACCGTACCCCTGCGTCTGAAACGCAACATGTGAAACGCACAGTACCCCTGCGTGTGAAAAGCACCATGTGAAACGCACCATATGCCTACGTCTGAAAAGCACAATGTGAAATGCACCGTACCACTGCCTGTGAAAAGCACTGTGTGGAAGGCACCATACCCTGCATTCGCATCAGCGTGTGAAAAGCACCGTACCCCTACCTTCCTGATATGTGTGCGCATCGTATCACTATTGTCTCCAACACAGCCAGGGCCGGTTCCAGCGACAAAACCCTGCTGGATGAGGGACTTTCAGCCACAGATAAGCTGTGTGCTTTTCTGACTCCTGATATTGTTGAACTGAAAAAGGTGGCTGGAAGTATAAAATCAGGCTCTCCTAGAGATCCGGCACCCGCCAAAATTCTGAGAAGCAATATGGAGACACTAGCGCCGTATGTCAGACATCTCCTGACACTGTCATTTGACTCTGGCACGGTTCCAACGACATGGAAACAGGCTGTGGTACTTCCACTTAAGAAGAAGCCACAGATTAACATCGCTCAAATGAGCAATTTACGGCCTATTTCACTTCTCCCTTACATCGCCAAAATAGCGGAAAAGTTGGCGAACCAACAACTTACGGCACACATTGAAACCCAACAACTCTATCACCCCACCCAGGCTGGCTTCCGTGCTCTCCACTCCACGGAGTCGGCTCTCCTCTATTCCACGGAGATGCTTAGGAAGCATGCGGATGAGGGTCAAACTGCGGCACTGATTCTTTTAGATCTCAGTGCCGCGTTTGACACTGTGGCCCATCACACACTGCTACAGCGCCTGAGAGAGGGAGGAGTTGCTGGCAAAGCGTGGCACTGGCTGAAGTCCTTTCTCCTTGGCCGCAGCTTTTGTGTGGAGCAGGGGCCCCATAGGTCCAGAGCTATCGCCCTGAGCCAAGGAGTTCCCCAAGGCTCAAGCCTAAGTCCCACTTTATTCAACCTCTATGTTGCCCCAGTGGCATCTATTGCGGAGAAACATGGGGTTGTTGTGGTGACTTACGCGGATGATACTCAGCTGGTTGTAGCTCTTTCTCAGCCAGCTGAGCAGGCAGCCAGTCAGTTTACATCCTGCCTGCAAGACCTGGCTAATTGGATGTCAAACAATTGTCTCAGATTAAATGGGGACAAGACGGAGGTGCTTATTGTAGGCAAGTCTCCGTCTGTTTGGACATCCGCATGGTGGCCCCAGACCCTGGGCCCCTTACCTCAACCTAAAGAACAGGTCAAGAATCTGGGTATTTGGATGGACTCAAAACTATCTTTTGAGCATCACACTAGACGTGTAGCTGGTACTTGCTTTGGCATTCTCCGTTGTCTGAGAAAGACACTCGACCTGCTCCCAGTGTCAGCTAGAAGGGCCCTGGTCCATGCCCTGGTGACTTCCAGGCTGGACTACGGGAATGCCTTATATCTGGGAGCTAACGTGAGATGTCTTCAACGCTTGCAAGGTATCCAAAATGCTGCTGCACGCCTAGTGTTATCACTGCCAAAAAGATCTTCCACCAAAAAGGCATTGGGGACGCTCCACTGGCTCCCAATTAAAGAGCGTGTCCAGTTTAAAATCCTGTGTATAGGCCATCGGATCGCTCACGGTAAGTGCCCGAGTTTCCTGAGGAATCTGCTCACATTGTATAAACCAACTAGGTCCCTCCGGTCGGAGGGCACTGGGCTAATGTGTATCCCGAAGATTTGCAGGGCCAGGATGGGCGGCAGATCCTTCCGCCTTCTGGCAGCACAGAGTTGGAACACTCTTCCTCTCAGACTCCGGATGGAGCCGTCTGAAAGAGTTTTCCGTAAGGAACTCAAGACACATCTGTTCCCCAAATATTGAAGCGCTCTTTTCTGGCTGTGTTAGGGATCTTTTAGGCCACTATTAGCGCGGGGACACACTGACTAGTGTAACCAGGCGCTTTATAAGCTCAGTTAATAATAATAATAATAATAATGGTGCCATATGTGAGCGCGTGAAACGCACCGTACCCCAACATTCATGGTGTGTGTGCGCATCGTATCACTATTGTAATGGTGCCATACACGAGTGTGTAAAATGCACCGTACCCCTACTTTCCGGACGTGTGTGTGCATGGTATCACTATTTTAATGGTGCGATACGCGAGCGCGTGAAACGCACCGTACCCCAACATTCATGCATGTGTGCGCATCGTATCACTATTGTGATGGTTCAATACGCGAGCGCGTGAAACGCACCGTACACGTGTGTGGATCTCAAAATTACTTAGGGGACGTGTAGTAGGCCCTGAATGCATCCTGGGTGTCATGGATACAGAGTTTAGAGTAGCTATGTGTCCAACAGGTGTCCTGCAAAAGTCAGTTGGCCCAAAAAATACAATGTTGCTAATTGATTGTTGAGCTGAAGCTCAAATTTTAAACGATGCGAATGCTGTCAGAGCCGTACGTTTAAAGGGATTGGAGGAAACGTACGATGCAAATGAATCTGACCTATCACTCTGCACTCCTCGAACTGAAAGCCCCTCAGCAGCACTGATTTAAGGCAGCATGAACCCCTGGGAGGGCACTTGCCTGCACATCATTGGATTGGACCACACTGCTACTGTCTCTGCACCCTCTGGCATATCATGGCTTGTACTATGGAGAGGGCACCTGCCTTCACTGAGAAGGAGAACCATGCCCTCCTGGACAGCCTCCTACCATAGTACAGCAAACTGTATGGGAGACCAGAGGAGCGGGTGAGTGCTGACTCCACTACCTTTGACTGTGCACCTGTTGTGTGAGTGTCACAACAGGCATTGTGTAATGGTGGGACAGACATGCAATGTGTTTTGGAGTGAGTCCCACGGGATATACATGGTGGTGTCTCTCATGCAGAGCATAATGTAGTTCATGTGTGTTCACTCCTCACTAGCATTGTGCTTACTGTGACATTCACTGCATAGTGAATGACACATTCAGCTGTGCCAGACCTTGGTGGCTTTATTTCCAAATGTCCTGAAGTGGAACAGTGGTCCACCGGAGTGACAGGTGACTGTACTCACAGATGTTTATGACTTGTGGGGACCTGTATTTAGATTGTCCAAATGATGTGAACAACCTCATGGACATTGATGTGTGTGAATTTGCCTTGTCATGTGGGTGAGTGTGTATGTGATGTGTTGCATCACTGCTGCATGGTGTATGCAGCAGCTCTCCCCCCCCATCTGATGTGACAAGTAAGAAGTGCTGTGTGCCTGACTTGCAAGGCCAGCACGACACCTGTGACACCCCAGTGGCAAGAGACACATGTGCAAAGTGAGGGTTGTATCCGCTGTTGTCAGTGACAGGCGAGTGATCTGTGGCAGGGTGTGTCCGTCTGGTCTGCTGAGGGTTCTTCAGTGGAGTGGGATTTGTGACTGCTTGGCACATGCTGTCACACACCGTGCAGTTGCATGTGTTGCCCAGTGTGTGCCATGATCAGTGAGTGTGTTTCACCCGTTACGCCATCTGTTGGCTTTCAATGCCATGTAGTGCATTGTGGCTTGCACACAGGCAAATTCACATGGACAATGATGCAAGTCCTGTCAGCATCCTATGCCCAGTTCACATTATCAAAGGTGTGCAAGTGTGTGTCTCTGGGACATGAAGCAGGTGTAGTAATGTTGTTTCACTGTGTCTTCCTGACAGGTAACTGTCTACGAGAAGGGGAAAATCTGGCGGGACATCGTAAGGGCCCTCAGGTCTGCGGGGGGCCCTTGCCGGGGGCTGCGCAACGTGCAGAAGAGGTGGCAGGACATCCAGTGCTGGACCCGACGTATCGCCCTGGTCCAGCTGAGGCTGTCACCTCCATGCCGGCATGGTGGATGCCGTCACCTGACCCCCCACATGCTCCGTGTCCTGGCGGTGGTGTTCCCAGACCTCGATGGGCAGTTGCAGGAGAGACAGCAGCAAGGAGGGGGTAGGTACATGGCTGTTTGTTGTGTTGTGTGTCACCTGCCTTTTAAAGTGCTCTGAAGCCTGGTTACACTCCCACAGTTGTGGTGTCTGGTCAGACAGGTTATATGTGCAGTGTCTTTTCGGTTCCCCATAGTCACCTGGTGCTAATTTTTATCCCTTCCCCTCCTTAACATGTGTCCCCTTGTTTGTGTGTAATCACATTTGCACATGTTCATCTAGGGTGCAAGAAAATAAGACTGCACATTGATTTCCGCATCATGTGGGAGGGTGGTCTGTGGCATGTGTTCGGACCTTGCATGTGCCATGACCTGTGCACTGTGTTTGGTCTTCATATGTGTTTGCACTGAAGATGAGTCTCAACAAAGGAGTGTGAGGTTTCAACTGCACACCCTTGCAGCATGCATGACCTACGTTGTGTTCTCAGAAATTATGTACATCAGTGGGAGATATGCATAGTACCATGACTGTTACTCATGGTACAGTCAGCTCATTCCAGACCCACGGATCAGTGTGCCCACTACAGTCCCCTGAGACACCCTGGCCTCCTAATCATGTGTGCCATCCAACACTGTGCCCATTGTATGTGGGTTCAGCATGGGCCTGCCTCTGTGGCATTGGTCCCTGGCATAGTTTGTATTTTTCCTGTGTCTGCTACATGTGTCCACTGGACAGGGATACAACATTTGGCTTGTGCGTACTCACACTGGGCAGCGCCTGTGTGCCTATTCACAAGAATCTATTGATGGTTGTTTGTCACAAATATGTATTGCCAGCCCCACGGGGTGAGCTCGGGTTACTTTTTGAATTGTTGCTGCACAGTTTTTGTTACCCCGATTCAGAGGTCTCACTTCTTGAGCTGTATCAATCACATTGCCTGAGGGATGGGGGTGTTGTGCAGGAGAGGTCTACATGGGCCTGCCTGATTTAGCCTTGCCAGTTCTGACCTGTGGTGAGAACTGGCTGAATAATGATTCACCATGCACTGCCCCTTTGATGGTGGCCAGGGATTTCAGTTGGGGCTTGGCAGCCTTTGCCATTTTGTTCCAGACATGATTCAGGCTCATACATTTTTGCCACATGAATGTAGTTCAGATACAACACTGTTTTGTCTTAGCGTGCACACTTCTGTGTTGACATTTTGCCTGGGGATAACGGTGTGTCCACAATGCAGCAATGATTTTGGTCATCACAATTGCTGGCCCAATAGCTTAAGCATTGTCCAGAGTGGGGACATGTGTACCACTCCAAATGACAGCCAGTAGGTTTTATGTGCAAGCAACTGTGTCATCAGGGAATGGATGCCCATGTGAGGACCAATGTTCCCTCTAATTTTTTTCCTCTGTGTGCGGCAGTGGAGGGTCTCTGTGCGCTGCAACCATGGCTATGTGCGCCAGGAACCAAACCGCGCGTGTCTGCAGCGCCAAATGGCACTCAAAACGTTTACTTTAAAAAGTGAAAAGATAGTGCATTTTCACACATACAGCGCCACAATAAGGGTCTTAAGGGTAGTTTGCAAATTTATTGTATTGCCTGTATTTTTATTGTTGTGTCTCTGACTGCTGTTGTCTGTCTTCCCCGCTGCCTGTACGTGGTCCATGCACCTTTTCCCTCTGTTCCCCTCGCTGTCCCCGTCCTCTCTGCCCGGTCTTTCCTTCTATACCCCTTGCTGCCCGTGTCTCTGCCCAGTTTTCCCTTCTGTTCCCCTCGCTGCCCCGTGCCCCTCTGCCCCTTCTGCCTTCTGTTCTTAGCTGCCCCTATATTTCTGTATTCTGTATTTTGCCTCTGTGCCATTAGTTTTTTGTGCCCGTCTGCCCTCTGTGCCACTCGTTTTTGTGCCCCTTTTGCCTTCAGTTCCACTCGTTTTTCCCTCGTTTTTTGTGCCTTTCTGCCCTCTGTTCCACTCGTTTTTTGTGCCTTTCTGCCCTCTGTTCCACTTGGTTTTCCCTCGTTTTTTGTGCCTTTCTGCCCTCTGTGCCACTCATTTTTCCCTCGTTTTTTGTGCCTTTCTGCCCTCTGCTCCACTCATTTTTCTCTCGTTTTTTGTGCCTTTCTGCCCTTTTTTGGTGCCCTTCTGCCCTCTGTCCCACTCGTTTTTGGTGCCCTTCTGCCCTCTGTCCCACTCATTTTTGGTGCACTTCTGCCCTCTGTCCCACTCATTTTGTGCCTTTCTGTCCTGTGTTCCACTCGTTTTTTCCTTGTTTTTAGTGCCCTTCTGCCCTCTGTCCCACTCGTTTTTGGTGCCCTTCTGCCCTCTGCCCCACTCGTATTTGCTGCCCTTCTGCCCTCTGTCCCACTCGTTTTTCCCTTGTTTTTGGTGCCCTTCTGCCCTCTGTCCCACTCGTTTTCCCCTTGTTTTTAGTGCCCTGCTGCCCGCTGTCCCACTCGTTTTTGGTGCCCTTCTGCCCTCTGTCCCACTCGTTTTCGGTGCCCTTCTGCCCTCTGTCCTACTCGTTTTGTGCCTTTCTGTCGTGTTCGACTCGTTTTTTGTTTGTTTTTGGTGCCCTTCTGCCCTCTGTCCCACTCGTTTTGTGCCTTTCTGTCCTGTGTTCCACTCGTTTTTCCCTTGTTTTTGGCGCCCTTCTACCCTCTCTCCCACTCGTTTTTGGTGCCCGTCTGCCCTCTGTCCCACTCGTTTTTGGTGCCCTTCTGCCCTCTGTCCCACTCGTTTTTCCCTTGTTTTTGGTGCCCTTCTGCCCTCTGTCCCACTCGTTTTTGGTGCCCTTCTGCCCTCTGTCCCACTTGTTTTTCCCTTGTTTTTGGTGCTCTTCTGCCCTCTGTCCCACTCGTTTTTGGTGCCCTTCTGCCCTCTGTCCCACTCGTTTTTGGTGCCTTTCTGCCTGCTGTCCCACTCGTTTTTTTCTGCCTTTCTGCCCCTTTTGCCTTCTGTTCCACTCGTTTCCCCAGCCGCTGTGGCCTTTTGTTTAAGTATTGCTGTTAATCAGAGCCCATTCACGGGCTCTGATTAACAGCAATACTTAAACAAAAGGCCACAGTCTTGCCCGCGTTTACTAACAAAAGCGTAGTCAGTTTCCAAACACAGTGTGTGCTAAAGTACGCGCTGTGTTTGGAAACTGACTACACCTTTGTTAGTAAACGCGGGGCAGACTGTGGCCTTTTGTTTAGGTATTGCTGTTAATCGGAGCCCGTGAAGGGGCTCTGATTAACAGCATTACTTAAACAAAAGGCCACAGTCTGCCCCGCGCTCACACATAACCACAAGCCCCCCCAGCCACCCCGCCTCCTTACCTGCACTCCGCCGCCACCGCATTCAAAAGTGCCTGATGTTCGCGTTGCTCGCCTCTCTCGCGGGACGTCCTGTGTGCACGCTACACGCGAGGCGGTGCGCGGTGGCGTCAGGGTAGGTGCGCGCGCGCTCGCCCTAGAGGGAACGTAGGTGAAGACTTACATATTTCAAGTTGTGTCCCATAAATGATTGTACCTTGGCACTCACAACACTTGTTAAAAGTTGTTCATGTTTAGAATGTGTTAGTATGACGAATTGTGTAAATGACACATATGGGCCTGCATAATAGATGTCTCACAAGGTAGTGCACACAAAACAACATTTCTACTTTCTTGAAAGAAGCTGGCACCTTTTCAAAGAGGCCAGTGTTAGCGAATATTGGTGTGCCTTGATCTCCATATACATGTCCCCACAGTTGCCTTGAGGTCTTCAAACTCCTTTGTTGTCAATTATAAAAACTAGTGTCAAGACATCAAGACCTCTGTTGGACCATGTATATGGACAATCTGCAATGCCATTTGTTTCTAACAGTGTTTTATCTGAAAGGGTGCCCGCTTTTTTAACGAATGTGTAAATGTTTTTTAGTGTGCATTTCATTGTGAGACATCTTTCATGCAGGCACATACGTGTTCTCTTTACAAGATGGCGAATTACCACATTCAATACATGTCGATTTTGTAAAGTATGGTGAGTCCAAAGATACCAACTTTTTTTTTTAAATTGGCCCAATGTACTTACAGGGCTCTGAGTGTGGTGTCACCTTGAGGAGTGAGGTGGGTTAGTTTGCCCTCAGGGGCACCACTACTGTTAATTTCTTTGTGAACTTCAGGTGTCATCACTTCATTGTATTGATCTGCTCTCCTGTAAACAAACACTAGCTTCTCTGTGTATTTCTCATTCAAGTTGTGGCCTGGTGTGTTCTTTGGATCATTGTGTCCAAGTAGCATTGTGTCTATACCAACTGGGAAGTACAAGGCTCAAATATGTGCAGAGTTATCTGGCTGTTACTCATGATGCATGGCATGATTTGCATTGTGACCTACTAATTTTGTGCTCATGTGTCAGATGTGTACAGGTGACTGATGCATTTCTGTTTCTTCTCCTTGCCCACAGCATCATCACCAGAAACAGAAGGAGACAGCTGCACGGACCAAGAGGAGGGACCCAGCCACAGTGCAACCAGCGTGGAGGAGTCAGAGGGAGCCAGTGGCTCGGAGGGTGAGGGGAGTCAGTCTGCGGACCTATTGGAAGGTGAAACATCTGACCACGCTGACGAATCTGATTGTGGCTCCCTGGAGGAGGGGGAATATGCATCAACACCGGGAAGCTGCACAGTGTCTGTACCCGCCCCCTCCAGCATCTTCTCCACCCTCCCACTTGCTCCCATCCCTTCTGTCCGTGCAGCCCCCCATGTCTCCTTCAGGCCCAGCACCGCAGCCCCTGCCCGGTCACCCCTGCTGCCCTCAGTGCGGAGTCTGTGGACTTACTCCACCAGTTGCATGTTGGTCAGACATCGATGCTGAGTGTCCTCCATGGCCACACTCAAATACTGACCCAGTTATTGTCTTTCATGCAGGGCATGTCAGCAACGATGTCTGACCAACGTTGAATTATGCAGTCCATGGACTCATCACTGACGGCAGCAGTTTCTCTCCTGCAGCGGTCCGTCCACCCCCTCCTTCGGACCCATCCACACTCCCCTCTCTCATACCTGTCCAACGCACATGCAGAAAGACACCATCACGTACCCCAACAGACACAGGTAGCACACCCCCACATATGGTGAAGCGCACACCTCCTGGCACGCACCCTCAGGGGGCTGCAGGCATACCCACAGGGACTGGGCTTAGACTGCATACACGCAGCCAGAGCAACAGTGTGCACCCCTCACAGACCTCTCCCTCCACTCCAATTGTGTTCTCGGGTGTAGGGGTTGGGCTGGCTGAACTGGCTGCAGTGTGCAGTGCAGAGTATGAGTCCACCTTCGGCGCTGCACACACCACTGAGGAGGATACATCCAGCCTTGCACCCACCACACCTATCCTTAAAACTCCTGTCCCTGCGGTGCCTGGTCCTGCCCACGATGATGCCCCCCAAGGGTCCACATCCCATTAAGGACTCCATGTGCAGGCAAGTTGGGGTAGACGGCCTACCCACCGTCCCCCTACAAGGACATTTGTCTGGACTGGCCATTGGCCTTATTTGAGCAGAGGCTCATTTTTTCACATCTTTTTCATGCATGCTGAATTAAGCCTTTTATTTTACGTTCAAAACTATTGCATTTCAGGTACTTGATGTTGGTGATGAGGGACCTGGAGTTGGTGTCATGGTAATGTTTTGGGGTTCTGAAAGATGTTTTTTGTTGATGGTCATGAGGTGGCCATCACAATGTCTCTGCAATTAATCATTGGTTGTGTGTGTTCAGTTTGGCTAGAGACATTGTCCCAAGGAGAGTTCCTTCCACTGTGGCACCTGACATCTTCACTGCAGACAGTTGCACAATTGTTGTGCTGTCATGTCAGCAACCTCCATGGGCGGGTATGCATGTGGAATTTGACATCACACCCACATGTGGTTTGTCACACAGTGTCCATCCTCCAGGGAGTGGGACACTGCTGTAAGTGATGTGTTGCTATGGCACTATCGTTATAGTCACAAGTTAGGGATGTGCACATACCCCCATGTAGTTGTGGTATGCTGATGATGATGTACCACCCCTATATCTGAGCACTGCTGGGAGTGCTCTGCACCCACCTCTCATATGTCTGGCCACTGCTGGGAGTCCCCTCTGAACCCACCCCTCATATATCTGGCAACTGCTGGGAGTCATATCCACCCACCCCGCATATGTCTGGCCTCTGCTTGGAGTCCTCTGCACCCACCCTCGTACTGTTGGCCTCTGCTGGGTGTCCTCTGTACCCACCCCTCATATGTCTGGCCACTGCTGGGAGTCATATCCACCCACCCCTCATATGTCTGGCCTCTGCTTGGAGTACTCTGCACCCTCCCCCATACTGTTGGACTCTGCTGAGAGTCCTCTGTACCCACCCCTCATATGTCTGGCCACTGCTGGGAGTCCTCTGCACCCACCCTTCATATGTCTGGCCACTGCTGGGAGTCATACCCACCCACCCCTCATATGTCTGGCCTCTGCTTGGAGTCCTCTGCACTCACCCCCATACTGTTGGCCTCTGCTGGGAGTCCTCTGCACCCACCCCTCATATGTCTGGCCACTGCTGGGAGTCATATCCACCCACCCCTCATATGTCTGGCCTCTGCTTGGAGTACTCTGCACCCTCCCCCATACTGTTGGACTCTGCTGAGAGTCCTCTGCACCCACCTCTCATATGCCTTGCCACTGCTGGGAGTCATATCCCCCCACCCCTCATATGTCTGGCTACTGCTGGGAGTCATATCTACCCAACCCTCATATGTCTGGCCTCTGCTTGGAGTCCTCTGCACCCACCAACATACTGTTGGCCTCTGCTGGGAGTCCTCTGCACCCACCCTTCATATGTCTTGCCAGTGCTGGGAGTCATATCCACCCACCCCTCATATGTCTGGCCTCTGCTTGGAGTCCTCTGCACCCACCGCCATACTGTTGGCCTCTGCTGGGAGTCCTCTGCACCCACCCCTCATATGTCTGGCCTCTGCTGGGAGTCCTCTGCACCCACCCCTCATATGTCTTGCCAGTGCTGGGAGTCATATCCACCCACCCCTCATATGTCTGGCCTCTGCTTGGAGTCCTCTGCACCCACCGCCATACTGTTGGCCTCTGCTGGGAGTCCTCTGCACCCACCCCTCATATGTCTGGCCACTGCTGGGAGTCATATCCACCCACCCCTCATATGTCTGGCCTCTGCTTGGAGTCCTCTGCACCCACCGCCATACTGTTGGCCTCTGCTGGGAGTCCTCTGCACCCACCCCTCATATGTCTGGCCACTGCTGGGAGTCCTCTGCACCTACCCCTCATATGTCTGAGCACTGCAGGGAGTTCTCAGCACCCACCCCTCATATGTCTGCCCACTGCTGGGAGTCATATCCACCCACCCTCATACTGTTGGCCACATGGGGTTGATGGCGTGTGTGTGCCTCGTATAAGTATTGTGAGGGTGCCATATGCAATCCCGTGAAACGCACCATACCCCAACATTCATGGCGTGTGTGCGCATCGTATTACTATTGCAATGGTGCCATACGCGAGCGTGTGAAGAGCACCGTACCCCAACATTCATGGTGTGTGTGTGTGCATCATATCACTATTGCAATGGTGCCATACGGGAGCACGTGAAACGCACCGTACCCCAACATTCATGGTGTGTGTGCGCACCGTATCACTATTGCAATGGTGCCATATGCGAGTGCGTGAAACGCATCGTACCCCAACATTCCATGGCGTGTGTGTGTTGGTCGTATTACTATTGCTATGGTGCTATACTTGAGCATATAAGACGCACCATACAAGTACACTTCCGTTGTTGCCGTACATTGTTCTCACCGTATGGGCCGTCGTCGGTTTCTGTGCACCAGGTCGTAGGCGCACAGGGCTGGGATGACATGGACGATGGGGTTCATGGGGTGTATGTCGCATACCGGGGATACGGTTCGGGTTGGACTCTGCTTTTACGGACGTTTTGAGCTCCCGTAGAAAAAGAGTCGTACGGAGTGCCACAGAGACGAATCGTACTTGCTGGGCCAGAAACTGCTGCTTGTTTAACATACGGACGTCACGTATTGCGTGTTCCGGATACAATTTGCATGGATTTTTTTGTCGTACGGTGTTTAGTACGATTTGTACGGAGATCTGTTTTGGGTTCGGATCGTCCTTCATTGTATGTACGGGGAGGTTGAAGGTGTACGATTCGTACGGGAAATATGCTCCGTACAGCAATTCGTAGGTGATTTTACCGAATCGGAATCGGCCGCCATGTCTGTGATAGCTTTTAAATAAAGCAAGCATTTTTTGAAAACACAGTCCATTTTCCTTAAAGGAAAATTGGATGCATTTACAAAAAACAAAGGAAACTTTGAAGTTTCATTTGTTAGAAGTAGACAGTGGTCCCTTGGACCATTCTCTTCTCTTAAAACATTTCTTTTCAACCAGTCTCAGAGGGGATGGGATCCCTTGTGAGACCCTTCCCATTTGCGAACTTCAATTGGCGCTAAATTGCAAATGTTTTGAGACCACATCTGAGTCGCAAAACATTTGTGTATATCATTCCAATTCAGTATAAGGAGGGAACGTCCCTTCCAAATACTGAATCGCAAAACTCAAAATTGTGATTTGGTAAGAAGTTACTGATGCACTTTGTACATCACAAAAAGCATTTATGCAGTTGCAAATGGCCCATTTCGCAGAATCAGGCCATTTGCAAAAGCAAAAATGCTTCATACATGCAGCGCTTAGTGAAGAGAAGGCTTTCCACATTGGCAATATTTAATGTACTGGATTCACTAAAGCTGAAGAGGAAAGGTATGTACTCCACATGTGTGAAGGCTCTATTCACTGAAACAAAAAGAAAAAAATATTCACATCACCACATCTTCTTTTATAGTCCCTAAATCTTTCAGTGGCCAAAAAAATGTTTTAAGGAGACTCAAAAAACCTCTAGACTGAGAGAAGACATTAAACAAACAATCTTTTGACTTGAACACTTATTCTTGAGTCATCTATTTTTTTTAAACTTTTCTTTATAAAGTGAAAAAAGATAGGTAGAAAAGCTTCAACAAGCCTACTACCAATCTAAGGCGTCATCACCTCAAAAGTCTAATCAAGGCTGGCACATCGCAAATTAGCACAGTGTCAGATTCTCTTCTGTGACAATTTTTCCATATTGCCACTTTCCCTTCTCTTCTTCACTTTCTTTAATTAATGTTGTAAATTCTGAACTATGAGGTAGCCACTGCATCCATAGAATTGTATAAATGCCTTTCCATCTTTTTTTCCGTTGTTTTTATCAACTGTATTGAGAAGAGCTCCACAAGACCATTTATTAGCCATTGGGTGAGATCCGACGGACACTATTAGTTTTGGTGGGAAAAGCTCTGAGTGAAAAAAAATAAAAAATTTCCACCCAGTGAAGTCCTCTCGTTGGCCAGGTACTTTTTGCACCTTCCCCTGTTCAAGATTTGTATGTTCAAACTTAGGGCCTGATTATGAGTTTGGCGGGCAGGGTTATTTTGTCACAAACGTAAAGGATATCCAATCCGCCAAATTACAATACCATTATATCATGTGGAATTTGTAATACAGTGGACAGGATTTCCGTAACATTTTTGATGGAGTATCCCATCCGCCAATTCCAACTTAGGACCTTAATCTCTTTTTCGAAGTTTAGAATTCACTCGCTGGGTAATGATCCAGACTGTATATGATGATGTGATCCACAAGGCTGGATCCTTCTTGCCGATTGCCTGCTGAAATAGATTTGCTGCTGCAGAATGGGAGAAGCCTGATTTCCTACCAGCGAAGTTGCATCTTTGGTGGATTCGCTAAGGTGGTTGGTCCCAGTCCTCCAGCGGTATGACAGTCCAAAAATTCTCTAAACGCTAGCTATACAAAGATAAGTTATTTTATACACAGCCAAGGGTCCCAGGATCTTAAGTACAGCACTTGGGGTTAACAATCACTCCAGCAGAGGCCATCCGTAGGTTTTAGTCCAGGTCCAGGTGCAACTGGTCAGCAGTCATTTCAGGGAGTAGTACTGTTGCATCTTGTTGTGCCCCTGTAACCACAGAGGAGATCAGCCATTTGAAACTTGGTGTCCACTATTGGGAGAAGGTCTAGTCGTTTAGATCTCCTCACCGATCGCAAACACCAGGTGCAGACCTTCTGTTCATCCAGAGGTTCAGAGAGTGTTTTGAGAAGGGTGCCACACTTATGCTTGGCACCAGCTAGCGGCTGGGGGTGGCTTGAGACTTCTCTCTGATCAGTGGAGTAAAAGATCCCATGACAACCATACCCAGTTTTGAAGCAGTTACTGTTTGTTCTACTGCAAATCCTACAGTGCACTGTGCTCAGAAATTCCTGAATAGGGGACAAATGATGGTCTCATCCGGGTGTCACCTGACATTTATTTGTGACAGGGCAATCCCCACTGAAGTTAATTAAGTTCCTGGTTCCACTCCAACAGGTCTTCCTTTCAGGGAAGATGAATACATCCTCAAACCAACGCGATTGTCCCAGGACTTGGAGCAGTTTTTACACCTCATTAGGGTCGAGCATCTGCTGGACAGCTGCTTGAGAGTTAATGCAAATTTGTCTCCAGGAGCTTCAGGTATGGAAAAAATAACTTTCTAGAAGCTACTTTTCATAAATATTTATTAAAGGTCAAACTTCTTTTTAAATTAACTTTATTTATTCATTTTGAATGAAGCTTAATACAGTTGTGCACTCCCAAGCAAGCATATATAAATAGCAAAAAAATATACTCAGTGGTTACAACCCCAACCACTGGACAACTCATAAACAATCCCATGAGAGTCCCACCCGTTCGGCCCAGTCAGCTAATACCTTTCCACTTCGGAGCTCGTGAGGTTACTCCCTTCTGATGCACTTTGTGAGCTTGCCTACTGCTCCTCAACCAGTAGGCTGTGACATAGTTCCCTCCCAACTCTTAGGCTGTCCTCTAGTTTCTCGTCTCTATGACACCTTTTCATATGCACCTCCTCAGCTAGTATCACTCACGCACATCTCTCATCCATGCTGAGACCTTGGTAGCCCACACTCACATCCAAACAATCGCAATTCTACACCGTGCTAATACCAATCATAGTTGCTGGAGCCTATACACCATTTTACTTTGTTTTTTGGGTTTGCATATCAAGCCTAGCAAACAGTGGGTTGGCATTAACTGTAACTGACAGCCAACGCTTCTGACCCTCTCCACCACCTCTGTCCAAAAGAGTCGTACCTCGGTACATTCCCAAGCCAGGTGCAGGAAATTGGCCCCTACCATATGGCACCTAGGGCAGGAGTTGGACCTAACAGGAGCTATGCGATGTAATCTCTCAGGGTTTATGTACGTGCAATGCGCATCGTTATAGTGGACGAGCCAGAAGCGGGCATTACAAGAGATTGCCTGTGTGAAAGCACCCACCGTCCTCTAATACCTGTCTCCCAGGGGTACCTCAAGTACTGTGTTCCAAGTGTTGAAAGCCCTAGGGGGGTTATTTGCATCTGCCCTCATAGCATTGTACAGCAGTGATATGAGGCATCCGCCGGCTCCGCATGTGAATATCATCCCTAAGGTCTGAGTGTGCTGTGGAATCAAGGGATATGTAGGCCATATCTCTTTGAGTATGTTGGTGAGTCCAGAGTATTGTAGATTTTATCCCTGTCCCAGTCCAAAATCACCATAGGCTAGTTCAAACAAGATGAATCTCACACCCGGATACAGTTCGGCAAGCACGCTGCAACCCCCATCCTGCCATGCTGGATAGAACATATTGGTCATCACCCTCCTGTCCAGTGCGAGATCCTACACGACAGTTCCTGGTGGAATGGAGCGTGCTTCAGGATTCGCTCTACCTAAGTTTTCCAGATGTGTGCAGTTTGCCTGACCACATATGGCACTATGTCAGAGGTTCCCGCTCCCTACTGTAGCAGTGATAGGAGATCAGGAGACGGTACTTTTCTCCTAATTGTCCTTCTCATCAATCATTGCGCAGTGTGCTGCAGCTGAGCTGCATATAATTAAGTTCCAGTCTTGGTGCCTCGAGTCCACAGCCCTCATACGTGTGATTCAGTGTGGCAAGTGCCACTCGACTTAGATGGCCTGCCCAGTACAAGTTTATTAGTATTGAGTCCAGTTCCCTATATATTCACCTAAGTATGGGGCATAGTGATTAGAGATCAAACTTTAGCATTGAATTAGGTATTTAATAAATATTGAAAAGAGTGGCCTAATAATTGTTCTAGCTGTCCCCAAATTCATAGTAGAATAGTAGATAATGATATTATTATTTGTATCTATATTCTAGTTTTCTCCAAAGAACAGGTACAACTTTCACAGGGAAAATATATTTTGGGGCTTGTCTCTTAGAGGGACTAAGGCGACATTAAATTGCAACATGCCTGCTTTTTAAATACCATACACCCTATCATGTGAGCTACAAGGTCTACATAGGAGTGCGTTATTACTATTTAAAAGGAAGGGGTTTTCCCCAGAAAAAGGGGTTATTTAGACAGGTTGGGTTGCTGGTTTAAACTACAGCTGTCTACAATGCTAGGTCTGAAGCCATATGGCTGAGATACCCGCCACCCCCTCTCAACACAATCCCCAAAGGAGGGAAACCGGAAACAGTTCTTGAAGTTTTTGGAAGAGGGAGGGAGTGACCCTCCCCGGCCGTATTTATTAAAACAAAAAATTAAAACATTAAGCAGTTTCATATTAATGTACAATTTCATTACCACATTGCGATGTTTGGCTAACCTTAACAGATTCTCTAATACAGAGGTTCTCCTAGCCGAACTAACAACCTACAAAACATTTTCTTGAAATATTGAAATTGTACATCCTAACGTTTAAGGGCCAACGGCAAGGTCGTAACCGGTGTCAAGATCCCTAACCAGAAATACCCCCCCCCCACTTGGGAGGGGCGACAGCACTGAGGCGTACCTCAAGTGCAACTACCAATTTCCCTTGACTTGACGGGGGCCCCAATAAACTCGACGCCACTTAAAGGTCGTTCGAGGACTCGTGTGAGTATCTAGAAGGTAGCGTAGACCTCCCCCCAAACCCCACACAACTTACCACATCTGCCGTCACAGACGTCACTGGCCCCGGGAAATTCCCCAGGAGGGGCCTGTAACCCCTCCTACACAGGAAGGGGCCTTGACCGCCTTTCCTTTCCTTCCGGCGGCCCATCCTTAGAAGGGACCGCCTCCCCGTTGAGGGGCCAAAGGCCACCTCTCCCGAGCGCTCCCATCCGTGTTGGGTGACACCCACTCATAGGGATCTTCCAATTACTGCTCACCGATCATGACCTTACCGCCCGACCAAAATAAATACGACAATGCTAACTAAACAAACAATACATTGGCCACTATGACCAAAATAAGCATGCTTATAAAAGGACACTAAAAACCGAATATCTTTAATCACAAATCATACATAAAATCGACCAACTTTATTACACACTCAGTATCAACACGATAATACGACAACCTGTAAACGAAATAGAATTATTGATCCATTTTATTACAAACAACTGGCTGTCTTCAGGGGCTGGTGGGTGGGTCAAAATTGGCTCTTCGTTCCGTCTCGAGCTCACGTGCAGCGAGGGGGTGCAGCTTCAGAGCACAGGAACAAGAGGATGTCTTCTGGTCTTGCGTCCCTTTTTATCCGTCTTCAGGGCGGGCGTAAACCCGCCCCTGCCTGCCCCGAGGGCGTGGCCAGCCGCGTCAGTGTCTAGGCCAGCCCACTCTAGGGCGGGAAAGAGCGCGCCCCGGCTACGCCGCTTCGGGCATACCAGCCGAGACGCGCCTCCCGCCCAAAATGGCTTCCCGGGGGGATCGAGGTACTCTGCCATACGTTCGGGGGGACCGAGTGGTCGCCCCTTTCCATATGGCTGAGATACCCGCCACCCCCTCTCAACACAATCCCCAAAGGAGGGAAACCGGAAACAGTTCTTGAAGTTTTTGGAAGAGGGAGGGAGTGACCCTCCCCGGCCGTATTAATTAAAACAAAAAATTAAAACATTAAGCAGTTTCATATTAATGTACAATTTCATTACCACATTGCGATGTTTGGCTAACCTTAACAGATTCTCTAATACAGAGGTTCTCCTAGCCGAACTAACAACCTACAAAACATTTTCTTGAAATATTGAAATTGTACATCCTAACGTTTAAGGGCCAACGGCAAGGTCGTAACCGGTGTCAAGATCCCTAACCAGAAATACCCCCCCCCCCACTTGGGAGGGGCAACAGCACTGAGGCGTACCTCAAGTGCAACTACCAATTTCCCTTGACTTGACGGGGGCCCCAATAAACTCGACGCCACTTAAAGGTCGTTCGAGGACTCGTGTGAGTATCTAGAAGGTAGCGTAGACCTCCCCCCAAACCCCACACAACTTACCACATCTGCCGTCGCAGACGTCACTGGCCCCGGGAAATTCCCCAGGAGGGGGCTGTAACCCCTCCTACACAGGAAGGGGCCTTGACCGCCTTTCCTTTCCTTCCGGCGGCCCATCCTTAGAAGGGACCGCCTCCCCGTTGAGGGGCCAAAGGCCACCTCTCCCGAGCGCTCCCATCCGTGTTGGGTGACGCCCACTCATAGGGATCTTCCAATTACTGCTCACCGATCATGACCTTACCGCCACAGGCCGGATAGTTGACCGGCTATCCGGACCCCCCAAAAAGCTCCTACCTAAAGGTCATGCTTTAACGTTTTTTAACCATGCTAAGAAGTCTCCTATGAGTAACTCATTCCCCACCCGAGACAAATGCACACCATCCCCCGAATACATACTGTCATCATTAATACAGCCATGCGGAATAGAATGCAATGTCCCGGAACGGAACAACCTACTCACTTTGTTATTAAGCTTTCTAACAGACTGATTCAAAGCAGGAATAGAAATAGCTCCCCGCCACACCTTTCGTGGGATCATATGGGACCACGCAATTGTGCACCCCGGAACTCTCCTCGCCAACCAACTTACAGTGGAAAGCATTGCCTCCAGGAGAAGTCGTCTACCGGTGGTGACCAAATCATTGCCCCCTAAATGTACTATGACTATAGACGGCGGTGACCTCGTCCGCCCTAACAAATCCTCAAAATATGCTTGAAACTGGTCAATACAGAGACCGCCTCTTCCGTAGAAGGACACCCTGTACCCGTATTCCCCAGCTACGTGAATCATGTCACCTGCTTTGAATACGTCCGCGGCACGCCTCACGTATGAGTGGCCCACGACCCACACCTCCTTTTCCACAGCCGGTGATGTCTGACCGCTGGCCCGGTGTTGGGTCGACTGCATAGTCCGCCCCGCCTCGTAGGCTTGCGCAACTGAAAACCAAACAAAAACAAGAGGCGTGAGTACATCATTACAGCTTTACAACATGTGCAACCGCACATACCTCTTATAACAATTGGAGGACCAACGCCCCACTCGTTTCACTTGTTCAACATTAAGACCCCTGGCTGTAGCTTCCGTAGCAGCCCCTATCCGAAAGGAATGGGTCCCAAACTCGCCCGGGTTCAAGCCCGCAGCGGCAATTGACATCGCAAGCACCCGCTGAAACTGAAATTTCGTCAGTGGGGTGGCGTCCGCGTGTCTCAACAAGGTCCCCCCCCATAGTGCCACCCTTCGTGCTAGGTAACCTTCTAAACACTTTACCGGACACATGGAGGACCCGGGAATCCTGCGTATGATTATGCAGTCACCCATCCCGTCTTGATCGGTCTTGGACCTGACAAAGGAGATAGTCATTGCCTCTCCTCTGATCTGAACGTGTTCTCGGCACAAACCCCCTGCCACATCCTGTTTGTTCCTTGCCACCAGTTCGCTTACCCGCATCGCCCCGTGAAATGCTAGCGTAAAAGCGGCTCGGAACAATACCGCCTCGAACTGAGATGAACATGTGGCAGGGAGTGTAGCCAACAACTGGGCCAACCTATCCAAACCTATCGGGCGCCTCTCATCTACTCTGCGACCCTCAAGGCGTTGCCACCCACGCAACGCTTTCTGTACAACGAAAGACGCTGTCGGGTCCTGGATACTATGGGCCCTGGCAACAAAGGAAATAGCAGCACGATGCCTCTGGGCCGTAGCCACCGATTTCCCAGCCCTACGTAAGGACATCAGAAAATTCACTACCCATTCCTCATGGCCCCAAAGCCTCACTCTATCAGTCCCCAAAAAGGCTAAATAGGACCGAAACGCCCCTTCATATGCCTTCCTCGTCCTTGGTGCTAGACTCTCTCCCACGAGGTGACGAAGTTCGGGGCACCGAGAGACCAGAGAGCTTCGGGAAAGGGTGCCGGCTCTGGGTCCGCTGAGGGAAGGAAACCCGAGAAAGCCTGCATATGAAAACGAGACAGTGCATTAGCCGCCTGATTCATTACCCCTGGGACATGTTTTGCTCTGAATAGCACATTCAGTTGCATACACAGTAAAACAATTTCTTTGAGCAGTCTTAAAATCAGTTTACATCGTGCTGCCTGACTATTGATGCACTCGACCACGGTCATATTGTCAGACCAAAATATCACAGAGTGATCTTTGAACCCTTCTGGCCAGGTTCTCAGGGCCACCAAAATGGGGAAAAGTTCCAGGAAAGCAATATTACTTGTCAGACCATTGTCATGCCACCATGTCGGCCACCTTTGTGCCGACCATTTTGTGCCGAAGATGGCAACAAAACCTATGCTACCTGCTGAATCTGTCCATAGCCCCAGCTCTTCAGAGGACACGGCTGGTTTGTTCCAGATGACTCGACCATTAAAGTCCGCCAGAAATGCTAACCAAATACGCACGTCCTGGCGGACCTCAGCCGATAGTCTCGTGCGATGATGGCCCTCCTTTAGGCCGACCATAGCTTGGGCAATTGAACGAGAAAAGGGGCGGGCCATCGGTATAACTCTCAGGGCAAAATTCAACTGTCCCACCAACTGCTGTAATTGATGCAGCGTAACTTTAGATCCATTTAGACACACTTGCAGGGCTGCCCTGAACTTCCACACTTTGTCAGTTGGCAAACGAAAACAACCCTCTCTGGAGTCTAACTCGATCCCCAGAAACTCGAGGCAAGTCGCAGGACCCACCGTCTTACCTGGTGCCAATGGTACACCAAACTGCTTCATCAATACACAAAATTCGGACAAGGCCCGGCCACATTCGAGATCCCCGGCTGCCCCAAGGAACAGAAAATCATCAAGGTAATGCATTACATGTTGGAAACCCGTCTTCTTTGTGAAGACCCATTGTAGAAAACTACTAAATTTCTCGAAATAGGCACAAGATATAGAGCACCCCATCGGCATACACCTATCCATGTAATAATAACCCTGAAACATGAAACCTAGGAGACGCTGGTCGTCTGGGTGTACCGGGAGCAACCGGAACGCTGACTCGATATCTGACTTCGCCATCAGCGCCCCGGGCCCCAGGCGATTCAAAATGGCTACGGCCTCATCGAAGGATGCGTACCGCACCGAACACACTTCCGGATCTATTGCATCGTTTACAGAAAGACCACGTGGAGCTGACAAATTATGAATCAGTCGGAACTCACCTGGGTCCTTCTTGGGGACCACCCCTAAAGGAGAACAAACAAAATCCTGTACCGGGGGTATACTAAACGGGCCGGCGACCCGACCTCGAGTAACCTCTTTCCGGATCTTATCCTGAACCACGGTCGTATGCTGCAGGACGGAAAGTTGATTTTTACACTTCTCCACACCCTGAAAGTCCCCTACCGGGATGCGGAAACCATACGAAAATCCGTTCCGCAGCACCCCAGCAGAAGTACGATCCGGGTATTCACTGAGCCAGGGAATCATCGCCAAGGTATCAATCGGGGTAGGTAAAGGCGCCCCTCGGACTACGTTAGACCTGTTTGGCGCCTCCTCTCCCCCCGTTATCACCCGTTTTGGCTCTGCACGTGGACTCAGGATGGGACGACCCGCACCCACTACATTCATGTTTAAATTTACACGACCCCTGGGGCCTGGTACATTTACCTCTGTTGAAATTGAAGCAGAACCCCCTTTTTCCTGTATTGCCGGCAGGTCTCGAGTAATCGTCGGTACTCGTACCTGACCGAAAGGGCGTCCCCCCATATTGGCGGGAGGATTCACCAACATTACTTCCTACCAATGGCATTTTCAACATACCTGTCTCCTTCATTTTATCCCATGTCAAAGAATCATAACAATCCCAGGTTAAGCTTTTATTATGCTCTTTTGCCTTTCTAAAAAGATTATCATAGCAGAACCAATGGTTACCCTGGTGTGATGTCGAGTACCCCATGATTCGTGACTGATAGGTCGGCAACTCGGAAAGCAACTCGGGCCTACGTTCCCCCAAGATCGACGTAAAAATTCCCCATGCATTGCCCCAATTGCCGATAGTCTCATTTACCTTAAAGGCGGCCATTTTTGCCCGCCAAACACTCGGATGCATAAGATCTTTCTGACCCTTAACATGCTCCACCTCATAATGATCAACAAGCAACGAGAAGATGTTCACATATTCCCCCGCCCAAATCTTCTCCTTAATTGCCAAAGGCACATGTTGACCCAACCTTTCTCTACGAGAGGGTGCTGACTCATCCCTCGCAATCGGCAATGGCCGCTTACCTGCACCGGACGCTGCATCTGCGGTCGCAATCGTCCCTTGTGGCTTGTCGACTACTGCAGCCGGCGCGGACACCTTGGCTGCATCCCGTTTCTCGCGCAATTGCTTCATCAGCGCCTGGGCCTCGACAGCCGTGGCGACCTCACTACTGTCGCCCAACCACGCTGCAAGTTGTGCTGCCAGCTCGGGCGGCATATCCTCCTTGGACACCGGGGTGACCACCACAGGAATCGGATTCCCCTCCGCCGGTACTGGGGTTGGCGCTTCGAGCGGGGTACAGGGAACCGGGGCGTCTCCCCCAGCTGGTCCCCTCCTTGGCCTCTTGGCTCTTCCTCCTGGAGCTGCTCCAGCCGACGGACGCTCCGGCCCCCCTTCCCCGTCTCTCTCCGCCACCCGCTTCTTCAGCTCAGTCATCTCCTTCATGAGAACCCGAACCATCTGTTCGGTCGTCATTTTCTTCCCGCCTTTCTTGGGCATTTCTCCGACAGAGTATCTGCAAGACAAAAGAAAGATTACAACGCTCAAAATTGGCTCTTCGTTCCATCTCGAGCTCACGTGCAGCGAGGGGGTGCAGCTTCAGAGCACAGGAACAAGAGGATGTCTTCTGGTCTTGCGTCCCTTTTTATCCGTCTTCAGGGCGGGCGTAAACCCGCCCCTGCCTGCCCCGAGGGCGTGGCCAGCCGCGTCAGTGTCTAGGCCAGCCCACTCTAGGGCGGGAAAGAGCGCGCCCCGGCTACGCCGCTTCGGGCATACCAGCCGAGACGCGCCTCCCGCCCAAAATGGCTTCCCGGGGGGATCGAGGTACTCTGCCATACGTTCGGGGGGACCGAGTGGTCGCCCCTTTCCATAGTTCTCCTGCCACACTAGTGGAAGGCATGATAGCTGCTGAAGTCAAAGGGAGAAATGTAACTTTCCATGCAATATGTGTATGTTTCTATGCCATATCCGAAGACCGTATTAGAATGTTATAAGCCAATTTGGGCATATTCAATTTAACCATGTTTAAGGGGGTCAGAGCGCCTGAACTGGGGCCTGGACAAAAGTGTCTCAGTGCACACAGTAAAACAAACAACAGCATCAGTTAAAAAAAATTAGGTTGACCATAAAAAAGATGCACTTCATCACACTCCTTCACCCAGACAAAAGGTGAGGAGGAACTAAGCCATTCCCTTGGTAGTTCTCATCATCTAAGTGAAAAACAATTCTAGAAAGGCCATCTGCACAGGTGTGGTCAGTTCCAGATGTGTGTTCAACTGTAAGGTCCATATCCTTTATGGAAATCAAACACTTCAACAGTTTTGGATTCTTCCTCTTATCTGCATGAGTCACCGGAGAGGTCTGTGGTCAGTCTAGACCCTGCAGTGAGCCCGAGATACATAGGGTATCAGGTTCCTCAGTGACCACACCACCCCAAAGAATGGGTGTGCCGGATTTTGTGATGTCATGCTTAGAATGGCATTTGACATCATCGTGCTGCAAACAAGTGCCACAATGCAAGGGAAATGGAATTCTCACAAGAGGAGTGCATGGTATCATTACACATATTAGACAAGTGATCCACTTGCCATTGAGTACACAAGAAATTATTAATAACATACAATTAAAGGTCATTATCTTTTCAAGCTTAGTCATTGTTTTTAAACACCTTCTTGTGCTCTGATGTTCATTAATGAGTATTTTAACTTTCCTGGTTGTCATGTCTAAATATTTCAACATGCATGGGCATTAAATTACATAAATCACATTGCTGGAATTACAATTTGCATTAGTTTGAGTGACCATGATGTTGCTAGTTCTTGGCCATTGTCCATGACCTTTCTAGTGAACTGGCATACATTCCATTTGCCACATGGATAGTGATCCAATAATGGAGGTAATTACATAGTGTTCTTTCAGAGTTGTCCATTCTACCTGTTCTTGGTCTTGTTTGTACGAGCAAGCCACATATGCTTATTCCTTTTTTGAAAGAGGGCATTGGTTTTTCCAAAACCAAATTGTGTGATGTACAAATGCTCCTGTGCTTATAAATTGTCTTCCTTATGTAGTTGCAATAATGGTTGAACATTGTCACAAAGATTAGACTTTCTTTTTCTGCTAGGCTTTTGACAAAAGATTGCAAAATTTGTTTATGGTTATTGTTGTTTGCTGTTTTCCTGATTTTCATGAAGTCAGTTTCTTGGCCTTTCTCTCATAGCCAGTTAAATCTGTACAGTTCTGTCTCAAGAGCCAACCAAATCACAGGGATTTTATGATCGAAGCTATCAAATCTCAATAGCTCGTTCAATCTGTCTGTTTGCAGTAAACCTCAGATTTTTTTATTTTTTAAAATTTGATTTATTTTTGTCAAATACATGAATCGGTTGGTATGAGTCATTCTAATACAATGAAAATTATCTCAGAAAAAAAAGCATAACATATTAGAATATTACAGAAATCAAGACAAAATATTTTGCACCGAACAAATCTTAACCAGATATATTATGAGCAATCGGAAAAGAAAAAAAAAGAAGAGCAGAAAATATAAAGCACATCACAATAAAGTATGGGGCAATAAAAATTAGAACATTTAACTTGATTCTGTCATATGACATAAGAGAGAAAATGGAACCCTGCTTTACGACTCAAGATACTTTGTAACTAAGCCCCATATTTGTTCTCCAAGTTTCTTTTTCTGTATACCCTTAAGAGCATATAAACTATGTTCCATATTATGGATTACAAAAAACCTAGACCGCCATTCCACAAATGAGGGTGGTTCCTGTTGTAGCTGCAATACATAATCTGTATACAGCTCGCGCTACAAATATTAATTTAGCATACTACTTCGCAGTTCCGATATCTAGTACACCCATTTCTACCCCCAATAGAATCTGTGTTGCAGACAATTGAATTAGATTACCCACAATTTCCGATAAACAATATTCTATCTCCGACAAGAGGGGTGCCAAAGCTGGACACCTAAAAAAATATGTATATAATTTACGGAAATGTAACCGCAGCGAAAACATTTTCCTATCGCATCCCCAGGCCAATTAGACACCTTATCAGGTGTGTAATATAAATTAAAGAGTGATTTAAAATGTTGCGCAGAGAGCTTTGCAGACAGGAATAAATCTTTCGCCATACCCAAAGAAGTTTCAATTTGAATATCCTGTCTGTCTAATTTAGCCCCCCATTTAAGATTCTGCTGCTCAATGTCATTAGCTTTTGTGTTTAACATCAAATTATATAAAATGCCAAGCTTTGCCCCTCTTGTATAACCCTCGATCAAAGGATTTGGTTTAAAAGAAATACCACTGTTCTGCAAATAAGCCCTGATCTGCAGGTATTTAAAGAAATTCTCTCTGGGGAGCTGATATTGTGACCGTAGTTGTTCAAAAGATTTGAGGATACCATCATAATATAAATCTCCCACCACTCTTATTCCTCTCCCCCTCCAATTATATGCCACTCTGTCCCATAGGTCAACTGGTAGGAATATTGACGTTACTAACGGCGTATAATATGAAATTTTCTCGAAACCAAACATATCACTGACTGCTCGCCAAACCTTATACTCTGCTTCTAAAGTCTTGAACCGCGTTCGCTTATAATAACTCCATTCCAGATGCAAGAATAAGCAGTTTTTTGCTTTTACGCCCAATAGCATTCGATATATCGAGGGGCATTCTGCAAGCTGCGCCGGTGCTGCCACTATCAGCAAAATACCCATCCCTTGTAACCTACATGCATAATAATATAGTACAAAGTCTGGTACAGACCATCCTCCTAACTCTTTTGGCAATATCATAAAGTGCTTAGCTCGTCGTGCTTTTCGCCCCGACCACATGAAGCTCATACAAGTTGATTGCAGTTGTGCCAAGCTGGCCTTAGGGACTTCCAAGGGTATACAATGAAAAAGATATAAAATTTGCGGAAGTATCATTATTTTTAATAGATTACATCGCCCCACTAGGGAGAGGTGTAGACATTCTGCACGATCTAATTGTTTCTTAACAGCGCCCAGAAGTTGTTCCCAATTTGCTTTGAACAAAGTAGTTGTACATGTTCGTAATTCAACGCCCAAGTATACAACTTCTTGACACAACCTTGGATCAACATAATTCGGAATATTTGCACTTAGTAACTGAGTCTTGGCAGAATTCAGCTTATAGCCAGATGACCTACCGAAAACTGTAGCCAGTTGTTCGATTGCCAGCATCGCTACAGCTGGATTCGGCGTGACAACGGCCACGTCGTCTGCATATGCTAGTACCTTAAATTGGTAAGACTAAATAAATAAAGGAGGTATACTCAAGCAAGATTATAGCATCCTTAAAAAAGGTTCGATGTATATAGAAAATAAAAGAGGGGAGCAAAGGCAACCTTGCCTAGTACCTCTTTTAATTTCTACCACAGCCGACTCGAGTCCCATAGTGTTTATACGGGCGACAGGCCGATGATACAATGTCTGTAATGATTTAATAAACTGTAGTCCAAAGCCTCGGCTCCTCATAACATCCCATAAAAACGACCATGTAACGCGATCAAAAGCCTTTTCGGCATCTAATAAAATTAAACAAAATGGTTCCCGTGTAACTTTCACATAATCTAGAAAAGTAATCACACGATTAACATGATTTGTGGTACCGCGTTGGGGGATAAACCCATGCTGTGCTGTTGATACTAATCCTGAGATGACTAAAGAGAGTCTATTGGCTAAAATCTTTGAATATATTTTCCCATCTGCATTTAAAAGCGAGATGGGCCTGTATGATCCAGGTCTATTCGCCGGCTTGCCCTTTTTATGGAACACTACTATAGACGCCTCATTTCATGTTTTAGGGGCTGCACCTTTCTGCACCTCTAACATTGTTATCAAAAGATCTGTCTTAAGAACAGGGAAAAAGGTTTTATATATTTCCAACAGCAGCTTATCCCGCCGCCTTCCCTAACGCTAACCCATTTATTGCCTTTTCAAGTTCTTCTAATGAAATGGGAGCCTCTAATAGTTTGATCTCACCCGCCAACAGATCCCGCGTAAAATATTTAGTGATCACTGTGGCAGCCCCTACCTCATCATATACGTCATTTTGGTATAAGGTCTAAATACCTCCAAGATTCCCTGATCATCCTTAACAGAATCACCATTCGCATCTAGTACTTATTCTATACGCTGGGCTGTATCCCTTGCTCTAACTTTTTGGGCGAGGCATCTGCCACTTGCCTCGCCATACTCGTAATGAATTTGCTTCTTAATAAAAACATTTTTTGCTGCCTCTTTAGACCAACTCAAATTTAGCCTTGCCTTAAGCCATGACACTGCCGTAACCTGATCTGTTGGGTCTGTCCCAGCCTGTATACTTTGCATAAGAATTTCCTCAGCTGTTATCAACTCTTGATATAGTTCTTTTATTTTAGCTGTCTGCTTTTTTTGATTATATAACCCGTAGCTCTGGCCTCTCCATGAAAGGCAGCTTTAAAACAGTCCCACACTCGGGGCGGAGCTAGCCGGCAAGCATAATGGCCGCTTAGTCCCGCAGCTCTGCCGTGCACGAACCTAAAAATACTGTTTCTATCCTTTTAGCGCGACGTCCGAAGACTGGCCCCGGCTCCCGCGATCTACCCGGGGTGTGTGCAGCGAGCAGACGACCCGTAGGGGGCGGGAGAACAGGATTGAGGCACAACGGGAGAGTGCGGCGCCTCGCTGAGGCAGGGTCGCGAGACCACAGACTCGATTTGGGCAGCACCCAAGCGACGTGCAACGACTTGCGCCGTAGCCACAGTGCAGGTACCAGTCAAGCGGCCCCTCCCCCCTCCCAAGGGTGCAGACTGTGCCGCGGGGGTGCCTGGAGTTGACGCCCCCCCCACCCCCGCGAGGCTCTCTACAGCAGGGCGGGACCCGGAGGAACTGCCCCCCCCTTTCGTGGACACTGATACGGGGCAAGGAGGTAGTGCAGTACCGGTTCAGCGGCCCCTCCCGAGGATGCAGACTTTGGCGCAGGAGCGCCTGGAGTTGGCGGCCCCCCTCCACCCCCCACGAGGCTCTACACAGCGGGGCAAGACCCGGGGGAATCCCCCCCCCCTTCGAGGGCATTGATGCGGGGCAAGTAGGTACTGCGGCCCCCCCTCCGGGGGTCACACAGAGTAGTGCCGGATTTCATCGGACCCGGGGGCTTACTACAGACCCGCATTGAGGGTGTGAGAGCTTGGGTGCTGCTGCCCTGCAGGACTCACTCGCATCATCTTCGCGCCCTTTCTATCCACGGCGCCTGCTGGGCTGGAGGAGCGGGCGACCTCGAGGGGACTCCTGTATTCACCCCTGGGGGAGAAAGAAGCTACTGAATCCCAGGAGTACGGCCTCCTGACAGACGGAGACCTCAAGCCTTCCGACTCGCCAGCCAGAGGTGGGCCTGGTTGGAGCCTTTCTCCGGTGGCCAACGCCCTGATATCGATGGCCGGCTGTCCTGCGGATCCCCGGTCGGGGGGTGGTGCGAGAAGTAGGGCGTTCTTGAGTGATCCCTGGGAGCGAGTGGTGGCATAATGGGGAAAGGGGACAGGACCCAGAGCAAGCTCCTCTTCTCGCAGAAGCGTCTCTTGCAAGTACGTAGGGCGCCTCGGCGGAGCGAACGGTGGAAGCTCCGAGCGTAGACTCAGACCTGAAAACTATGCTTCTCTCCATGGAGCAGGGCATCCAGACCAGCATATCGGCCCTGGGGTCCAAGATCGACGCAATGTCCTACAGAATGGATCGCATGGCGGAGAGGCTGGACAAGCATGCTGAGAGGCATGATATGGCCGAACGCAGAATGACGGAGGTGGAGGAGGCGCAAACTGAACTGGACACGGCGCAGAAAAAGATGGAACGGATGATGCGGACATTACAAGACAAAACTGAGGATTTGGAGGCGCGTTCTCGGCGCTGTAACCTGCGCATCAAGGGTCTTCCGGAATCTACGACGACGGGCCCTATGGAGCGCTTTGTTGGAACAGCTTCTAGTGAAACTCCTGGGAGACGGTGTATTCTCAAATATGTTTACAGTGGAGAGAGCGCATAGATCGTTGGCGCCCAAACCGCAGCCGGGCGCGCCTCCGCGCCCTGTCATAGCGAAACTTCTCAACTACAGGGACAGAGACACTGCTCTTCACCTGGCGCGCACGAAACAGAGCCTGCAATATGAGGGGTCGGCTATATCCCTGTACCCAGACTTTACAGCTAAGGTACAGGAGGAGCGGAAGCAGTTTATACCCCACAAGAAACGTCTGAGGGAGATGGGTTTGGACTATGCGCTATTATATCCGGCCAAATTACACGTCAACAAAGGAGGCCACTCTCATATTTTCACGGATCCCAAAGCGCTGCAACAAGCTATGAAGAGATGGTCAAGGGAAGCGACAGAGAGCTCGGACAGGAACCATGAGAACGGCGAGGGCGACAGCTGCCTGGAAGATCAGGACTGAGTCTCTCTTGTTTAGGGCACCCCGCGACTCGCTGAGTGGATGGCAAGCGGGCTCACGGACTATTCTGGTTGAGGCAGACTCCAGGTGTGGTGAAGAATCACATGATGCTCTTTCTGAGGACTGCAAGCTGCACAGATAAGTGGTGTGGGGGGGGGCTGCCCTGGCTTCGCGTTCCACGTGACGCCAATCCTGATACCAGCAGGGACATACTGCATGGGACTTCTCCCTGGCCATCAAGGGATGCAGGAACTGGACTTGGGACAATTTGCCGGTCATGGTCATGGGCTGGTCCCGCACGGGGGCGATGTGACAATGGCTATTGTTAATCTGCAGAATGTCGCGCTAATTAGGGTTCTTGTGCATGGTGGGAGCGGGTAGTAAGGCTGACATGAGTTCTGAGACTTAGGTTGGGACTATAACATTTGGCTACCTAGGCCCCCGCGCGTTTAGCGTATTGGTTTGTTGGTTGACTTCAGTTGGGATGGGTGCTCTGGGGAGTGGGGTGGGTAGAACACTGCCGGACCGGGTTGGGGTGGGTCTGCTGTGGGTAGGGGGGTGGAGGGGATGTTTAGAAAGTTGCTGTTTCTGGGGGGGAGGGGCGGGGCGGGAGGTGGGGGAGGAAAGGGACCTTTTTTGGAATGTGCTTTGTACCCTCTGGATGGCTTGTGTAATGTTGGTGTCATGGTGGCTTTGTACTATTATTTGATCACAGCTGGCCCCGATGGCTAGTGCCCGGTTGACGAACTTGGATAATCCCCCCGACTACTTAAGGGTGTTGACCTGAAATGTTAGGGGTCTCGATGACCACAGGAAGCTAAGGAAAGTACTCCATTATCTCCGGAGACATCATATAGATATTGCACTTATTCAGGAAACCCATTTACCGCTCACCAGCAAAATGCTACAGCACAGGGACCTATTGGGGAATTCCACAGTGGCGGGCTACACTACACATTCTAGGGGTGTCTTAACATGGGTGAACCCGCGCTCTAAATTGACTTTAAGACTACTTCAGGCGGATCCCGAGGGCCATTATTTAATTTCGAGATGTGAGGGTAAGGGGCATGATCTCATTGTAGTGAATATATATGGCCCGAACTACGATTCCCCTGACTTCTACTCCCAATTGGTACTCGGCTGTAGGACCTACGCTTCAGCGCACATGCTCTGGGGGGGTGATTTTAACCTAGTGCTAGACCCAGGGCTGAATAGGTCTTCAGGCCCCGCACGCAGACCGGCTGCGGCGGCGGTAACCCTGCAAGCAGAGTTGCTGACATTAGATCTAGTGGATGTGTGGAGAAGTAGGAATGCGGGCAGGGGTGGGTTTACACACTACTCCTCTTTCCATGACATTCATACTAGAATTGACTACTGGTTGGCCTCTCATTCCATCACTAGCCAGGTCGCAGAATGCACTGTTCTCCCGCGAACGCTGTCGGACCACTCGCCAATACTACTGGTCCTTGCGACGCCGAATCGCAGGATCCCCCATTCACCTGGCGCTTCCCGCCATATGCCCTTTTGGATGACACCTTTAGAGGGGAACTAGCGGAGGAGATAGACCTTTTCTTTGAGAAGAACGTGGGCTCAGTGGACAACTTTCACACGGTCTGGGAGGCATTCAAGGTCTTCATTCGTGGAGTAGCCATGTCCAAACACTCGAGTGTGCTTAAGGCTAAACGTGAGCGACTCTGGACATTGGAGTCTCAACTAGCGGATTTAGAGTTGAAACTTTTGACTGACTCGGACCCCGCGGTGGCTGACGAGCTGAGATCCCTAATCTCGGAATTCAATGAAGAAGCGGACAGGGAGGTCTGTTATATGGGTAAATACGCCTCGGCGAGAACATATGGCGAGAGTGAGCACCCGAGCTCGCTGCTAGCCAGGATCTTACGAGAAGATAAGCGTACCCCCAGACTGACGGAATTGGAGACTTCGGGAGGGGACACGTTCACGTCCGATGAGGACATTCTCTCCACCTTTCGGGACTACTACTCTGACCTGTACACTACCAAGACGCACGATTTGGAGGCGGATATGGATGATTACCTAGAGCATATTCAACTACCATTCATAGCGCAGTCGGATAGGGAGTTTCTCAGGTCGCCTATACAGGCAGACAAGCTCTCGGAAGCCCTGGCTACCATGAGAGCACACAGCGCTCCAGGGATCGATGGCCTGACAGTCGGCTTCTATAAGGCCTTCAAGGACAAACTTATCCCACACCTTCTGTCCCTGTTTGACGAGGTATGCGAGGAAGGTAGCATGCCCGGCACAATGAGGGAAGCCCTCCTGGTTACTATACTGAAGCCGGGTAAACCCCCTGGTGTCTGCAGTTCATACAGACCGATATTGCTCTTAAATGTCGACGCTAAACTTTACGCCAAAGTCCTGTCCTCCCGACTGTCCTTGATCGCGCCGGAGGTAGTTGCTCCGGAGCAGTCCGGTTTTGTCCTATGATATACGCACGGTGCTAGGTACCATGCAGCCTGTGCGTCAGGATGCGAAGGCCGTCGCCATCTTCCTGGACATGGAAAAGGCGTTCGACTCCGTCGAATGGCCATTCATGCTGAAAGTCTTGCGCCGTATGGGGTTGGGGGAGCAGTTTTTACAAATGATCGGCGCACTGTACTGGCGGCCAGTGGCTAGGGTACGATTAGGGGATCAGGTCTCGAACCCCTTCCCCATTAGCAGGGGCACGAGGCAGGGCTGCCCCCTGTCTCCGCTGTTATATGCTCTCGTGGCTGAACCGCTCGCGTGCGCACTGCGAGAGTATCACTGGCACAGGGGAGTTAGCTTCCCGTCCTACAAAATAGTTATTTCAACGTATGCGGATGACACGCTACTGTATGTTCGCAATCCGGAATACAACCTTTCGCCGGTTCTCCATGAGGTAGTGCGCTTTGGAGCCCTCTCCGGCCTAAAGGTCAATTGGAAGAAATCGGTGGCGTTTCCCTTGACCCCGGTAACGGATCGCTTCGACATGGAATATCCGTTACGTTGGTCAGCGGACCCGGTACGGTATCTTGGCATAATGAACCACACTGATCCAGAGGTGCTTTTCAATGAAAACTATGGGGTGGCTTTCAGTAAGTGTGAGGATGACGTGGACAGATGGTGTAAACTCCCGCTCTCCTTGATAGGCCGCGTGGCCATCATGAAGATGTTAATGTTAATGTTAAAGAGAATTTATTGAGCGCACTGCCACCATGAGTTTCCTGGCGCTGATTGGACACTGAGGCTGTGCAGAGGGACTTAGCGGGGGTGTGAGAAGAGCAAAGTTTTTAAGGATTTCCTAAATGATAAGAGAGAACACGAGGTCTTAAGTGAGAGTGGAAGAGAATTCCACAGCTTGGGAGCAAGGAGAGTGAAGCTGCGGCCACCTAGTTTGGTGAGTTTGAAACGGGGGCTGACCAGAAGCTGAAGGTGGGTAGACCTCAAAGTGCGGGGGGGACAGTAGGGGGTGATCAAGGACTTCAAGAAAGCGGGGGAGGGGCCAGTCAAGGCTTTAAAGACCAGGCAACAAACCTTGAAGGCTATTCTTTCGCTGACTGGTAGCCAGTGTAATTGATGTAATAAAGGTTTGGCCAACTGCCATCTTGGAATTTTGAATGCCAGTCTGGCGGCCTGGTTTTGGACGATCTGTAACCTAGACAGCAGGGATTTGGGAAGGCCATGGTACAGGGAATTAGAGAAGTCCAAACTGGACATCACCAGTGCTATTAGGACTTGTAACAAGGCTTCAGGAGTCAAGAGGTGGGCGACTTTCTGTATCCTGTGTAGCTGGAACATGCAGGAAGATGTTACGGCGCTCACCAGGGCCTTGAGAGTGAGCTCAGAGTCAATAATGACCCCGAGGCTCTTTACACAGCCAGCAGGAAGAGGCGGTGATTCTCCCGCATTTTTTGTTCCTGTTCAACACGCTGCCCATCATTCTATCGAAGGCCTTCTTTCGAAACCTAACAAAACTCATGATCCATTTGGCTTGGGGGGCAGACAACCACGGATCCGATGGAGCACTCTTACACTCCCGTGTGAACTTGGTGGCCTGGGTGCGCCGGATCTGGAGAGGTATTATAGAGTGGCCCAGGCGGCACACTTGCACACATGGATTCATGGTGACGATAACATCCCACATGTACGGATGGAGCGACTTTTTGCGGAGCAACTTCCACTTCCGGCCACAATCTGTACCCCGGTTGACCGTAGAGTGGGCGTTTTAGACTCGATCACGGCCACGAAACACGCCTGGAACACCTTGCTACGGGCGATGAAGGAAGTGCTTCTATACTCCCCTGCGATGGCGGTGGAGTGGCTGCAGTGGCTGGCTCCCATTGGGGACAGGAAAATACTCAGAGCGCTGCATGAGCTGGGGCTTAAGTCAGCGGGGGACCTATTTGAGGATGGCAAGGTAAAAACATGGGACCAGATCACTCAGGGCGCTGAGGGCCCAACTCTGTTACAGCGGTTCCAATTCCACAGACTTCGGAGTGCTATGAGAGACGTCCTGGGCCAAGACCTAGCTGAGCCACCGGACATTCCAGAACTCTCATATGTCATTGCGACGGCGTCCCCGCGACACTTGACGACACATTTATACAAGAGCAGTGTGTCATACAGAGCACAGGAGCCCTCAAGGGCCCGACTGGCTTGGCAAGTCGACCTCGAGATGGACATAGATGATTCGATGTGGGCGTATTGTTGTGCCAACACTAGGAAACTGCCCCTGAATGGTCGCCACAGGCTGGTACACTTCAAATTCCTGCAAAGAGTTTATTATACTCCGGAGCGCCTGCATCGCTATGGCCTTAGACAATCCCCTGAATGCGAGCGCTGCCACGCTCCGGTGGCAGACTTCCTACATATGGAGTGGGGCTGCCGCAGGATATATGAACTCTGGGTGGCGGTTATTTCGGAACTAAGCGAGATACTGGACCAGGAACTGCCGGTAGATCCGGCGTTGGCCCTGCTGGGCTATTTGAAACCCCTGCCGGTAGCGTGTAGGAGATTGACGGACATGGGTCTCCTGTTGGCGAGGCGTACAGTGGCGCTAGTGCTGGATGAGAGGCCCGACCCCGACAGAAAAGAGATGGGCCAGGGACATGATTTACTGCTGCACACAGGCAGAACATTACAGCAAACTCCTCCCCCCCACTAGCAGACCTAAGAACTTTTGGGGACTGTACAACATCTTCAGGACCACTAGGGGGTACAGGGGGGATGCACAGCGGGAGGAGGAGGGGGATACATAATAGACGACTCTACTATACCTCTGTCGTAGGCCCTTGGTCGAGGACGGAGATACGGGGATGGGAGAGACAGGGCGACGGCTGGGTGGAGTATTGAAACCTGGCTGTCGAGGGGCGAGGAGTGGGCGCTAGCATAGAGGGGTGGCCACACGAAGGGACAGGTGGATACATTCCAGGGCTTTACAGTAGGAGACACACCAGGGACGTGAGAGGGGGACACCAACACAAGACTGACACAGGGAAAATTCAGTAGCAGATGGAGCAGCGCACGGGCGGGAGACTGTGAGAGAGGGGGAGGGGTGGGGGAGTTCCAGGGGAGTTTTCTATTTGTTTCTGCATATAGGGGAGATGGGTAGGTTTCCGTGGGGGGGATGGGGGGGGGAAATACAAAACGCACCTACATTCCCAGATTCACGGCGTACGGCCTACGTAACATCCCTTCCATGAGCGTAGAGATACTCTCAGGTACATCGTCATTGTGTTAGCAGTGGTTCATGGAGGGTCAAACCATGGTGAGGTGATGTAGCGCCGCCGTACCCCTGGATTGACGGCATGGGCTGTGTACTTCGCATGTGCGGATTGTGGTCTGTATGCTTTACTACATCAGTGTTGCTTCGCCGGCCCGGAGGGTTGTAGGCGTAAAGCTGTGTATATCTTAGTCCACTTTAATAAAGGTGTTTAAAAAAAAAAAACAGTCCCACACTCCTCCCACACTGCTACTCACTCGGTTAATATAAAAAAAATATTATCCATTGTTTCATATGGTCAATCAATTGCTGTTCCACTAATAGCTTGCAATCAAAAGAGAAGGCCCTTGGCCGCATAGTTCATGCTATACTAGGAATGGACAGAACTACTGGCCCATGGTCCGAGGTGACTCTAGGATATACTTGTATCGTTGCCTGATTTAACAATGGTTGAGAAGTAAAAAAGTAGTCTAAGCGGACTAGCGTCCGATGGGGAAAAGAAAAGAAAGTATATCCGGGTGCCGCCCCCCTTAAAAAGGTCCACGCGTCCACTAGTCCATGATCGGCCGTTAATGCCTGTAATGTTTTAAACACACTCGGCTTCCTACCAATATACTTCGAGTGTTCATTATTTATGGTATTAGGTGGTAAGTTTATATTAAAATCCCCTCATAGGATCAATGGTGTGGGCCAAGTTGCTAATTTGACATTCAAATACTCAAGAGTAGTTGCTTCATCTAAATTTGCCCCATATACTACACAAATCGTAAATTTAACGTGACCCACAAGACATTCTGCGATTGCCCATCGACTTAACCCATCAGATAACATCCTACAGTATTGGCTATATGTTTTTTGGCAAGAATTGCTACTCCTCTCGCAGCACCGGAATATTTAGTGCAGGTAATTAAATTAAATCCTAATTCTTCTAGTATTTGTCTCTTTGACCATACTATGTGAGTCTCTTGTAGACATACTATATCACATTGAAGCGCTCGTAATTCCTGTGCAACCCGTTGTCGTTTCTCCAATGAGTTCAACCCCCTCACATTCAATGTGCCTACCCTAATCCCCCTGCCTGTCATCTAGCCTTATCTGATTTTTTTTCATTTGTCCCCAATTTAATCAAAAGAGCATTATTGACTGCTCTAACAAAAAGACTCTTTCCCAACCTAGCTATAAACCTCAGATTTTAAAGCGGTGTTGTAGGCGAAAATTCTCAGATCAAAGAAGGATATTTCCTTGGTGTTGATAGTGAAAGTACATTTCAAGAATCTATTCATATCATTTAACCAATGAGAACATGTCTGGCTAATTAATCACTTCCATTTCAGATCAAAAACATAATATCTAGATATCATTCCCAAATCCTAATGTGCTTAATAAAATGATTACTGTTGTTATCGATATTTTTTGTTTCAAAGTCATGCACATACAGTTAAACAAAGGATGGAGGGTGATTGGAAAAATTATTCAGTTGCCTATATCATGATACCCTAATACAGAATATCATTAACCAGAATGTTGTTTTTTGAGGTATTTATTATTGTTTGAAATAATATTGTTTTCTTTGATGTAGTTAACTTAAATATAGTCATAATCCTATAATTTACAGTGGTTAAAATATATTGTTGTTAATATTGTTAGTATAATTGTTATTATTGTTTTAAATTAAAGCTTACAATTAAAAAATATTTGTTTCTTTTTTTTAGTTAAATTTGTAATTGATAATGTTGTAGCAGGTTATGAGGTTTGATGGGGACTTGTGTGTGAAGTAAATTAAATATTAATTATAAATAATTTAACTGCATTGCTAATTTGCATTGCTAATTAATAGAATTAATTCAAAATGTCCTAATAATTATGTAAATTACTCTTTTGTTTAAAAGTTATAATATGTATTCAAGCTTAATTTTGTATTTTTAATGAATTAACATTTTAAACATTTTGGTAGCTTTTTACTTTTAGTACCAGGATTGGAGAATAGGGTGGGAAGTTTAGTTTAATTAAATATTTTATATTAATGTTAGTCAATCTGTAATTGTTATTCAATTATGTATTGCCAATTAATTATGGATCTTTATTCATATAATTGTTGTTTACATTATTTTTTAATAGTATATTAATGCTTTGACATTTTTTTTAAGTAATTACTATTTCAATAGTGGCTTGTTTAGTATTTAGGGGTATAAGGTGGGAAATGATTGTATGTTAAATGTGTACTTTGTTCATTTGTAATAATATTTAATTGATTAATTGTTAATGTGAATGTTTTTTTAATGCAAGAGATGTTACGTTCATAATTTTATATTTTTTCACTGTTTCATTAATTTACTCATAACTGTTTTTTAATAATGAAGTATTGGAAATGTATTTTTATCATAACGTATTTAAGAGTTATATTTATTTATTTATGAAAATGTATGTACGTTATGAAAGTTAACATTTTCATATGTTTCCTATTTTGTTTAGGTAGGTAAGTAGGCTACGTCAATTGTTTTAATGTTTGGCAGTTTGAACTTTATTATTTATTAATTATTTTACAAAATATACCATACATTTTTTATCTTATTTAAAATATGATTTCATTGCCTTATATAGTAGTTATGTATATATTTTTTAAACAAATATTATGTGGTATATTTGTATTTGTAATTCTTTCAAAGTTAATCAGTTTTCTATTATTGAGTATAGAGAAGTAGGAATAGTAAATCTGACACATATGGAGTGAAACACTTTTCCCGCTGTTGCTGAGACTTGAGTGGGATAGATCGTTTCAGGTTTTTGATAAGGCCTGTGTTAAAATGAAGAACGATGCGCAGGCATGTCTTGTAGGTAAAGGTAATAGATTTATTCTTAAAGTTACATCACAGGTTCTAAGATACAGGAAGGTGTTCTGATCCATAAAAGTGCCCCACCAGGAGCAGCCTCCTCGCTGCTCAGCCCTTCCACACCAACTGATTCCTTCTTCCACTCAAACACTCTCAACATTCTGATGACATTACATAGACTGAGCAGCAAGGCAAAGGGCAACAATGGAGAGGATGCATTAATCACTTACTAGATTATAAGAGCCTGCTCCTCTGAGATGTGTCCAGGCATCTGCGTTTTTCCGCAGGGGTCATCTCGCTGTTGCTTAATGTGTACCCACAACCCCGTGCAGGTCTCATAGTTCCTTTCAGAATTTCCATAGTCCCTTATGCAGATGACACCCAGCTGGTATTTTCACTTTCCCCTGACAGGGATCCCACCATAGGCCCTTGTCTGAACACATCCTGCCGTAAGCTCAATCAATCAAAGCATTTATATAGCGCACTACTCACCCAGAGGGTCTCAAGGCGCTGGGGGGGGGTCCGCTACTGCTCGAACAGCCAGGTCTTGAGTTGCTTCCTGAAGGCGAGGTGGTCCTGGGTCAGGCGGAGGTGGGTCGGGAGGGAGTTCCATGTCTTGGCGGCGATGTAGGAGAAGGACCATCCCCCTGTGGTGGCTCTTCGGATGCGGGGGACGGCGGCGAGGGCGTGGCCGGTCGATCGAAGCTTGCGATTGGGAGCGTAGAAGTTGAGGCGGCTGCTGAGGTATCAACGGCCTTGGTTGTGTAGGGCTTTGTGTGCGTGGGTGAGGAGTCGGAAGGTGATTCTCTTGTTGACCGGGAGCCAGTGCAGGTCTCTCAGGTGTCCGGAGATGTGGCTGCGACTGGGGATGTCCAGGATGAGTCGTGCTGAGGCGTTCTGGATCCGCTGGAATCTCTTCTGGAGTTTGGCGGTGGTTCCGGCGTAGAGGGAGTTGCCGTAGTCCAGTCGGCTGGTGACGAGGGCCTGGGTGACTGTCTTCCTGGTCTCGGTGGGGATCCACTGGAAGATCTTACGTAGCATGCGCAGGATGTTGAAGCACGACGAGGAGACAGCGTTGACTTGTCTGGTCATGGAGAGGGAGGAGTCCAGGATGAAGCCTAGGTTGCGTGCGTGGTCTGTTGGTTTGGGGGCGCTGCCTAGGGCGGGGGGCCACCAGGAGTCGTCCCAGGCGGAGGGTGAGGATCCCAGGATGAGGACTTCCGTCTTGTCCGAGTTCAGTTTCAGGCGGCTGTTCTTCGTCCATTCGGCTACCTCTTTCATCCCTTCGTGAAGGTTGGCTCTGGCGGGGTCGTTGGTGAGGGAGAGGATCAGCTGGGTGTCGTCGGCGTAGGAGATGATGTTGAGGTTGTGCTGGCGTGCGATGTCTGCGAGGGGGCTCATGTAGACGTTGAAGAGGGTTGGACTGAGCGAGGAGCCTTGAGGAATGCCGCAGATGACTTCGGTGGCTTCAGATCCGAACGGAGGGAGGCGGACTCTCTGTGTCCTTCCGGCGAGGAAGGACATGATCCACTCCAGTGCCTTCTCCTGGACTCCGACGTTGCTGAGGCGCTGTACTAGGGTACGGTGGCAGACAGTGTCGAAGGCCGCGGAGAGGTCTAGGAGGATGAGGTTTGCTGTTTTTCCGTTGTCGAGCAGAGCTCAGATGTCATCGGTGGCTGCGATCAGGGCGGTCTCGGTGCTGTGGTTGGCCCTGAAGCCAGACTGCGAGGGGTCGAGGGATCCGTTCGTCTCGAGGAAGGCGGCCAGCTGCTTGTTGACGGTCTTCTCGATGACTTTTGCAGGAAACGGGAGCAGCGAGATGGGGCGGTAGTTCTTGAGGTTGGTGGGGTCGGCTGATGGCTTCTTGAGTAGGGCGCTGAGTTCGGCGTGCTTCCAGCTCTCCGGGAAGGTCGCGGTGTCGAAGGAGGTGTTGATGATGTCCCGCAGGTGGGGTGCGATGACAGCGTCGGCCTTGTTGAAGATGTGGTGAGGGCAGGGGTCGGTCGGAGATCCGGACTGGATGGAGTTCATCGTATGGACAGTCTCTTCGGTGCTGATCGGAGTTCAGGCGCGGAGGGTGGTGGTGGGGAGCGGTGGTTCGGTCGTGGCGCGCGTCGGTTGGGTGCTGAAGCTGTTGTGTATGTCCGCGATCTTGTTGTGGAAGTAGGAGGCGAGGGAGTTGCAGAGGTCTTGTGAAGGGGTGATGTCGTTGTTCCCGGCGTTGGGGTTGGAGAGCTCTTTGACGATGTTGAAGAGTTCCTTGCTGTTGTGTGCGTTGTTGTCCAGTCGTTCTTTGAATGCGGTTTTCTTGGTGGCGTGGAGGAGTTGGTGGTGCTTTCGGGTGGCGAGCTTGAGGGCAGCCATGTTGTCCGGAGTTGGGTCTCTACACCAGGTTCTCTCGAGGGCTCGGCAGTTCTTCTTGGAGCTGTTGAGTTCGTCGGTGAACCATGGGGCTTTCTTGCTGCCGGGTCTGCTAGGCGGGGTCCTCAGAGGGGCGAGGTCGTCTGCACAGTCGCTGATCCACTTTGTGAGGTTGGTGGCCACCTGGCTTGGGTTCGTTGTGCTGGTGGGAGGGTTCATGCTCAGGGAGGTCGCGAGCTGGCCGGCTGTGATCTTGTTCCAGCTTCTGCGTGCAACCTGTTGCTGGTGGTGGTGGATCGTGGTCCTTCTGAAGCTGGAATGGACGCAGCTGTGGTCCGTCCAGTGGAGTCCGGTGGCGTGGCTGAAGGCGATGTCCTTGCTGGATGAGAAGACGGGGTTGAGTGTGTGTCTGGCGTAATGGGTGGGGGTGGTGACCAGCTGCTTGAGTCCCAGGTTTGCGAGGTTGTCCAGCAGGGTGGTGGTGTTGCGGTCGTTGTCGTTCTCCAGGTGGAAGTTGAGGTCCCCGAGGAGGATGTTGTCAGCGGAGCAGAGGGCGTGCGGGCTGATGAAGTCGGCGATGTCTTCGCTGAATTGTGTGCGTGGTCCCGGGGGTCTGTAGATGAGGGTGCCTCTGAGGGTGGTCTTGGGGTTGATGTGGACCTGGAAGTGCAGGTGCTCGGCGGGTGCGAGGGTGTCGTCGGTGTTGGTCGTGATGCGGATGTTGTTCCTGTGGATGATGGCGATGCCTCCTCCGGTGTGGTTGATGCGGTCCCTTCGGATGATCTTGTAGCCGTCTGGGATGGCGATGGCGATGTCGGGCGCTGAAGAGGCGTTCATCCAGGTTTCCGTGAGGAAGGCGACGTCTGGGGCTGTGGTGTCGAGCAGGTTCCAGATCTCGATGGCGTGCCTGTGGACGGAGCGGGTGTTGAGCAGGATGCATTTCAGGTGGCTGCTGCTGTTGCTCGTCTTGGTCTTGGTCGGTGCTGGAGTAGTGCAGGTCTGGATGCAGGTGAACTTGCAGGAGTTGCAGCAGAAGGGTCCGTGGGCGGGTCTCGGGGTGGCTCGGTAGCAGCCCGGGAATCGGCCGGTATTGAGTGTGTTGAGGGTGGCGGCGTCGTAAGTACGGTGGGTGGGCTGGGGTCTGCGGGGGCCAGGGGTCCTGGCACTGGGCGCGGTCCAGGCGCGGACGGGCGCAGACGGGCTTACCTTTCGCGCACCTTCGGCGCTCAATCGGTGCTCCCGCTGCGCGCGTCCGCTGCGCGGTCGCTGAGGGGGCGTCATAAGAAGGGAGCCGGGAGGGCGGGTCAGCTGGGAGGCGGGATCGTGTTGACCAATCCTCTGGCGTGGGGGCGGGGCCGCAGGCAGGAAGCAGCGGGAAAACGGGATCAGGCAGAGCGGGCGGCCCAGCGGCGGCTGGGGCGCTGCTCTCGGCGTCAGCTCTCGGCGGCGAAGTTCTCAGGCATCAGGAGGCTCTGGGGCAGGAGAGGTGAGGAGCGAGGGGGCGACCAGGCCAGAGACGAAGTGGTCGCTGAGTACAGCTTTAACAGAACTTATGATCCTAGGGAACAACTCCCTTTTTCAATAGGGCCTTGGGTTGGCATGGCTGTCTTCCCCCCTCCCCCTGTGCTTCCAAACAAGATATAAAACGTCTGGGGATGTGGTTGGAAAATACTCTGTCAGTGGAAACCCAGGCTCCTAAACTATTGACCATTTGATTTGGAATCCTGTGAATTTTGCACAAGATTCTGCCTCTGCTTCCTTAATCCTCGAGGAGGCTGGTAGTCCTGGCCCTGAGTCTCTCATGCCTGGACTACCGTAACACATTCTATCTGGGTGCACCTAAGGCAGTTATTCGAAAACTGCAAGTCATGCCAAAATTCTCCTGCACACATGTTGTTAAGGATCCCTGGGTATGAATCAGTCAGACAGTGTCTATTGGAGCTTCATAGGCTACCGGTTGCCCAATAGATCGAATTCAACACCTTCTGTATGGTACATAGAGCCTTTTATGCACGTGGCCCCCCAATCTCTCATCAACTTGTTACCTACTACACTCCCACAAGGCCTCTGAGATCTACCAACTCACTTCTGGCCATGCCACATACTATTAGAAGAGCTAGAAGTGGAGGCTGGTCTTTTCGTTTTAATGTGGCCAAACTCTGGAATTCCCTCCCCTTGGCTATTGGTGCCAAAAACCATGAGCTAGGTTTTCAACAATCCCTCAAGACCCTGCTTTTTTTTTTTGATTTCAAATCTTTTTTATTAAAGTTCAAAACAAAGATTACAAAAAGATAGAAAGCAAACATACAGTAATGGGCTCGCGGGAGAGATACAATGAATAATGCATGGATAAATACAGTTATTGCAGTCAACACGAAACAACACGATGCTAATGTCATATTACACACGTGGGAAATACACAATCGGTCCATTGTGTAGCAGAGATAGCGTTGTACCAGATATCCATACATATAGTCACTGCTTCATAGAGCGGGAGTAACTAAAAAGAGACAAAGAGGACACAGAAGGAAAAGGAGAGGGGAAGAAGTTAGACAGAGAGAAGGGGAGACCACTGGAGAGATCCAGCAGCAGCAATAAGGTTTGAAGGAACTGCTTGAACCCGGGCAGATGTCATGTAGGCCGGGAGTAATGCTCAATGTTGCAGCAGCATCCAGGAAGTGGCATGTTGGATCCTTGGTAGTGCACCTAAGGTGGGTCATAACAGAGTTCCAATGAATCGAGCAGACTCTAAAGTTTGGTGTTAGGTTTCCGCCAGGGGGATGAATATAGAACGTCATTGTTCGCGCCTCTCAGGGAAGCCAGCCATTCCTGCCAATGTGCAAAGGAGACGTCAGAAATGCACTTCCACTTACTCAGGATAATTTTGCAGGCTAGTGTGAGCAAAAGATCAAGGAGGTGTCTGTCATGTTCCCTAGGAATATTCGGGTCAATCGCTCCTAGTAGGATATATGTGAAGTCCCTGGTCGGACGGAAGTGGAAGGTGTGCTGGATGTAGGCAAAGACCTTGTCCCAGAATGTTTGGAGCAACGGACAGTAAAAGAACATATGTGCCATGGTACCCTCGTGTGTTTTGCAGTTCCAGCAAAGGGGGCTGTCTAGGAGTTTGAGTTTGAAGAGTTTCCCAGGCGTCCAGTAGGATCTATTTATCAGCATAAGTTTTGTCTGGGATAGAATCGGGGATATTTTATTGTAGAAGGGAGTGAGATGTATCTTGCTCCAATCAAAAGCCAGGTTAGAGCAGTTTGTCTCACTTTCCCAGTCCCTCTCACATTTTCTATGTGTTTTCTGTGGCAATGGTGCTATGAGGTTATACATTTTTGATACCATGTGGCCTTGTGACATAAGTTGTGCTAGTTTTTCTAGGTGACTTTTCTGCTTTTTGTTGAGTGGTTCACTTTTTCTGTTATAACTGAGATGCCTAAAGGTCTCCATGCGGTCTATAAATAACATAGTATAGTATGGTATGGTGTAGTATAGTACAGTATAGTATAGTATAGTATATTATATTATATTATATTATAGTATAGTATAGTATAATATAGTATAGTATAGTATAGTATAGTATAGCAAAGTAAATAGAACCCCTCCAGAGTCCATTATGCACCCTACTTGTGTGTAGACTGGAGTAAAAATAGTAAGTCTAAACACACCAAAGTCAAACACTCTTCCTACTTTTGTCTAGAATGTAGTGGGAATAACAATTCTAACCCCACCGGAGGCCTGCTGCTTAGACTGGCGTGGAAATAGTAGATCTAACCCCTCCAGAGTCCAAAACATTTCCTTCAGTTTTATTAGATGGAGTGGGCATAGTAAATTTGGACATTTCAAGGTAATATTTTAAGTAATGGTTGTAAATGATTATTTTTATCATTCTGTTTATCTATTGTTATTTTATATTCTATCTTTTAATTTTTATCATTAATTTAAATTGTTTCCTATTATTTATTTTTAGAAGAATGTATTTTGTTTAAATTTAAATGTCTATAATTATTAAATGAGTTACTTTTCATAAATGGTTTTAACATCGTGTTTGTGGTTTATAATACTATAAGATAAATTACATTTGAAATTGATACACACATATATATATATATATATATCTAAATACAAAAAGAAATAATCACTATCAGCTGGTAAAGTAATGTAAGTTGTTTATTGTGTGCAGGTTTGTCACATGATGAGTTTCAGCCAAAGCATGTCCTTGACCACATCTATATATAATCACAAACAATTTGTATACTTTATTTACACTGTTAAGTAAAAAAGATTAGATTTTATTTTACATTTTCAAATGTACCTATATATTTTTACTGGCGTATGTGTATATGTAAATTTGTTTATTTGTTTTCGCTGTGTTGTTACGTTTTGCTACAGAAATTATGTTATAATGCTTTATTTAGTGTTGTTTTGTTTTTTATTGAATATGTATTTGTGTATAATGAGAGAGAATGAAAGAGAGACAGAAGTAATAATTAAAACTATTTAGTTTACATTGTAAGTTTAACTGTAGCAATATTTCAAATATATTACTTTAAGGTTTTATATTTATTGACAAAAACAAAATTCTGAACTTGTTTTTGATGATAATCCTTTCTGCAATATTCTTTGCACAATAATTTGGGAATTTCTAAGCATAGGAAGACGTAGGTTAAAAATATTAAAAACAAAATTTTAGTATTTCAATATTTCTATTCTCGATATTTCGTCATGCACCCGCTTAAAGCAAATATACTTCCCATGGAACTCTCATGTGTTTGGAGGAAAAATTATCCATCAAATTCAAAGAAATTTCTCAACAGAGCCATCTGAACACAGTCTACACAAATTCTTGTGGAGTTAGCAACCTCCAAGGGAAGACAGAGAGAAGGGAATCTATGAGCCTAAGGGTGTTTTCTTTCAGGATACTTGTTTAGATTTCTTCTACATTCATACTAATCCGAAATTCATTTTCTGGAACTTTCATCCCTTCCAATAGATTCAGCATTCTTGTTGTGCCTTGTAAATATGATAGCATACGCTCAGCCAATGGTCTAAGAACCCAGTTTTGCAAAGAGGACAGTGGCTGAAGAACTGCGCCAGTGCCCAAAACAAATGGGAGCATATGTATCAAGCCTTTTGTGATTCGCAAGTCCGGGATTCTGCGAATTCAGGCCTTTGCGAATCGCAAAAGGCTTATTAGCTTTTTTTGACATGTATCAAAAAATCACAAAGTAAGGAATCGCAAAAATTTGCGATTCCTTATTTTGCTTAAGCATTTAAGGAATCGCAAATTTTGTGATTCCTTAAATGCGATGTATGTAGGTTGTCGAAATTGCGAATTTGGGTTAAAAAATCGCAAGTTACCACCAACTTGTAGTTGGTGGTAATTAGCAAATTCTTTTAAAAATGCCCTATTTGGCATTTGTGAAGGTGGCATATGACGCACATACATGTCCATAGGGCATGTATGTGCACCATATGCACACACATGTAGATTTCAGGGGTGCAGCAGGGTGTCTTTGAGACACCCCTGCACCCTTGAAATAATTTTTTATTTGCGATTAGCAAATTGCGAATCGCAAATTGAGAATATTTTCACAATCATTCCTATGGGCCTCCTGGCCCATAGGAATGCATGGGAAATTATTCCTTAATTGCGAATTCGCAAAATACGAATTCGCAAATAAGGAAGACTAAGAAATCGCTAAAAAAATAGCGATTTTCTACATACATTCCATATTGCGATTTCTAAATAGCGATTCCTTAAAAATCGCTATTTAGAAATCGCAAAATGGAATCTTGATACATCTGCCCCTTGGTCTTTCAGCAGTAGGGGCCACAGTTTGTGTACTATATCCGTAAGATTTAGAAATAAGGAGTTTGTTTGTGGTTTCTTATCATTTGAAATTCTGCCACATGTTTTGTGACCCAATTATTCTCTTTTGCCACTCCTACCATATATGTCACTTCAGCTACTATCTCTGGAGTTGGATCTTTTGCTACTTTTTTATAGTTCCTTTCACTCACTACTGTACCTGTCTGTAGGCATTTTTTTCTGCAGCCCCCCCTTGTCGGCAGGTTTTATTGTGAGTGATGTGTTCAAGGACAGATCAAGGAATGCTAGTCTCTCCTCTTTATCTAGTACCTGATTGGGCTTAGGAATGCTGACCTTTAATCCATCAATATTTTGATTACTGCCTGTGCAAATGCCAATACTTCTGGAGGCACATCATGGGCAGGTGGTCTATCCTGTATTCAATATTTCATCAGGACTGGTACCTTTTCCGCAAAGTATTAGCTTTCTGTTTGTTTATAAAGCAACAGTTTCACATATAATACCTTTTCTTGTCATTGATCGGCAAGCAGATGCTCCCATTTTGTTATTAGAGATACACAAAAAAGTCACTGTGATTTATGTTGGTAATTTGCTAATAAGAATTAAGTATTAACCTGATATATATGTGTTTTATAGGCGTACTAATGTGTTTAATTTATTATATTGTTTCTGTTTGCATGGGCAATTATTGGTCTAGATAATCTATGTTATAAAAACTGCAAATCAAACTGCAGATGCCATTCCAGTGCTCCTTAAATTACGGCGCTTCACGTTTGCAGCATATTCTTCTTTCCAACTCCTCTTCAATTCCACCCAAGCATGACCTAATCCTGCCAGAAAGGTTAAAATAAAATATGCACCCCTACAGCTATCAGGAAGATATGATCCTGATGTAGAATGGAGCTTTCATGACCCCATTGTACGTCAATGTTTTGAAAATGGGCATCTAACGACTGTGCTCCAGGGAAAACTGTTTGGAGTGCAGCAATCATATGCTAGCCAAACAAGATTCTGCCAATGAAACAGGATTGCCATTTTGCTAACACTGGTGTTAATGTTCGGGGAGGCAATATAACAATAAGTGAAGATAATTCAAATCCAGTGTTTACAATGTCGTCTTCGTGTTTATTTACCCATATGCTTCCAATTTAAATTTGTAGTATTTTCCTAACAAAGGTTAGAAAAATAACCTTGGGCCAAAATGCACATTTTAAAACCCAGTTTGCTCCATATTTTTAGTTGTAAGTGGGAAAATATCTAGTTCAACCTTGTGTTGCAGCTGTGGGCACAATTTGAACTTGTTTACAGCTGACTTAACAAAATGTCAAAGATAGCAATTTAAACAGGTTCCAAATGTTACAAAAGTTTAACAGAACATAGCAAAAAGATTAAATACCAACAGATACTTAATATCTGTGAAGTATTAGGAGATTGGTTAATGGAATGATTTTACAAATATTTTTGTTACATATTCATGATCTTTCCAAGTACTGGGACATGACCTCATACTGGCTGTCGTGTGTCAGCAAAACTTCATGGCAAATCTCTGGCACCTTCCTGTCACCTGAATGCCCACTTTTAATGGCAGAAGTGCTGGAGTGTAAATTCATAACCTGAAGGTATTGGATCTGTGTTCATAATTATGTGACCTGCTGCAACATTATATACTCTGTTACTTATTCATACCATGTTTGTCTTAAAAGATACATATATCACTGCTGCTTCAGCTACGCATACTAAATGTGGTAGACTTACTTTTCCTTCTGATATATTTTGCCATTGTGTGAAATCCTTACCCTGCCATCAAGTACTGATCTATCATTGCATTATGGAATTCCTCCTTACATGATTGTGCAGTGCTTAGGTGAGACACGCCACTGAGATACCGGTTATGGTATGAAATATATCACCTGTCAGCATTAAGGCAGTCTTCCCCCAAGATTTTGCTTCTCCTCCTCCATTTTGCTGAACTGATTTTTGTTGGTCTTGGGACTAATGGGTGCTAAAGTTCTTGTGCTTACTTACCTAAAACATGGTTGAATTGGCTTATACCCAATTAGCATATTTCATTTACTTGTAAGCCCCTTGTGGATTGACATACCATATACCCAGGGCATGAAAATTAAATACTACCATTGAGCCTGCAGCCATGTTTGTGCCACCTACTTAGGTAGCACCTTATAACTACAACCCAGGCCTGCCACTGCATCCTAAACTGCCATGTTGACTTGGCATTAAAACCCACTTGTTTAGCCTTAACCTCTCTATTTATTACAGATCAGTCACCCCTAAGGTAGGCCATAGGTAGCCCATAAGGCATGGTGCTATTTAATTAAAATGTTGGACATGTCCTGATAGTGAAAAACAACCAAATTAGTTATTAAGTTGTAATTTCCAATTGGGAGTTGGTTGCTATATCATGTTTGGTATCTTTCCAGAAGGAGGGCACCAGGAAGAAGGTATGCTGTGATTCTGAAAGGAGTGCCACTCTTCTGGACTACTGACCCGCTGCTGCCTTACTGAATTGCTGCCTTTCTGCACTGCTTCCCTCTTTCCTGGTGAAGAAGGACTGAACTTGCAACTTGAACCAAGGACAGTCAGAGTGACTCGAAAGGTCTAGTTTGCTGCCCTCCTGATCTGAGCCTCAGGGTCACAAAAGGTTCCCTTCACCTTGGACCCACACCTGAACTCAGCCTCAAGGATTCTCGGCCCTCAAGGTGGTGCCCCACAAGTCCTGGACCCTTGAAAGTGGTGTTCAAGGTGACAATATAGTCAAAATCCAAAAGTGGGGACATAGACATTTTTTTGGGTTAAAAACTGCAAAGAGAACCAGGCGAAGCTTGGAACTCACCTGCTCCCCTATCCGCTCAAGGTGCTTTGCTCATTGGATTGATCACCGAACGGGTCTCCAGCCTCATGGAACTGTCTTCAGTTACAGCCCTTTATCTTGTCCCGCTGGAGATTTTCTACTTTAATTGCAGAGACTTAGGGCCTCATTGCTGTGGGCAGGTGACTGTCTGACAGTGAGTCGGTGGTCCCACCTGCCCAATTATGATATGACGGATGTGCAGGCAGTCGTTAAATGCTTTTTTCTATTGCAGCTTCTGTTGTGGCCTGGGAAAGGGCCACAGCAGAAGCAACAGTAGAAAAAGGCACCTTTCAAACATCAATGCACTGTGCTAGGCACCATATGGTGGCTGGCACACTGTGCATGGATGTTTGAGGGGGTACCACATGTACCCCTGACCACTTAGCAGTGGCCCACAGAGATTGAGTGCCCTGCTTGGGGCCCTCCCAGTTCCTTTCTGGCTATCTTTTCATAGCCGTGGGACTGCCATATAAATACAGTTAGAAAGGGATATCCTTATCCCTACAGCAGTGCCTGCACAGGCACCCCCTCATATATTATAAAAGCATCATGCTTGTGTAATGTACCTTCAGCACATTTGGTTAAATTGATTGGAAGTACAAGAGCATTCTGCACTGCCAATGGATGGAATGTTACAATCTACACAGATAGGCAATACGGTTTTGGAGTGGTCCATGATTTTGCGAAGTTATTGACACAAAGGTGTTTCTTAACAACGACTGACACTCCCATAAATATTGGCCCACTAATTCTGGATTTGATAGATGCTTTGCAATTCCCAAAGAAAACTGCTGTTGTAAAATGTGCCACAGGTAAAAGTGTAAATTATATGGTTTCAGTAGTTAATAATTTAGCAGAAAAAGTTGCAAAGTACTGTGCTCTTGCACCTGGTACGATGAGACCTCATGAAAATCAGAATTTGAAATGGAAAATGTTGATAATTTCTTGTATATGTCAGTTCAATCACTCAATGAGTTGAGAGAAATACAGAACGAGGTGCCAGACAAGGAAAATTGAATATGGGAAGAAGCAGGTGGTTTAAAAGTCAGAAATGAAGTATTTTTATCAAATAATGGAAGAAACTTGTTACCCATTTGCTTAGAGTTATAAAGGATGAGATATGTACATGGACCTACACATGTTGGACGTGATGGTAAGATTTTGGTTCAATCCCCACTTTAGAGCCATCGCAGGAAAATTGTGCCAAAGATGTGTAGCCTACCAACAGTTAAATTTGAGCAGAAGAACTTGCGTGAGCATGAGTCACATAGGAAGATCAGAAGTTTCATTCACAAGTTTACAAATAGATTTTGTTAAAATGACCGTATGCAATGGTTTAGGGTATATATTAGTGGTTGTCTTATAGCAAATAGATTGAGGCCTACCCATCCAGGAATGTGATGCCCTTCCTGTTGCCAAGCTTTTATTGCGAGAGTTATTCCCTCTATTTGGTTTGCCAAATTCTATTGAATCATATAGGGAAATTCGTTTTAAGAATGTGGTCATGAGGATCCTTTTCATGGCACTAAAAATGGGGCGGAAATATCATTGTGGATATCATCCAGAGGAGTCATAAATTGGAGAGAGGGCCAATGGTAACTTGAAGACAAACCTAGCCAAAGTATGTTCATCCACAACATGGCCAAATGCTCTCTTTCCTGAGGAGGAGCACACCCCGCAAGACTAATGGCTTGTCTCCTCACGAGATATTCCTGGACCAAGCTATGAGGATTCTTATTATTCTTTCAGCTTCACTTATGAGTATTACTAATGATCTGGTTCTGGATTACTGCAAATGTTTGGCCGATCTAGTATGCTCTATTTCTCAGCAGTTAAATTTGGCTACACCTTAAGCAAGTGAAGAGCCCTGCCATTACCTAGATCCTAGTGACTGGGTAGGGGTGAAAAAACATGTGAGGAAACATTGGGGTCATTATGTCCGCCTGCCATCGAGGTGGTGGCGGTCCCGCACGTGAAATTATGATGCGACCACAACCTTGTGGTTGCATCTTGCATGTTTACCATTGCAGCAGATGCTGCTGGCTACTGCACCCGCCCCAATAGTAAAAATGCATGTAGTGCCTTTCCCTGCACTATGTGGCGGGCACCACGTGGTGCCTATCACTCAGTTCAAGTAAAATGCAGGGGAGTATCGTGGGTACCCCCAGTGCATAAACATCTCCCTCCAGCACAAGGGGACACGCAGTGAGCCCCCAAATCACTCCCCACCAGTCTTTCAATGGCAGTTTACTTGCCACAAAAAAACCTGGCTGCAGCCAGCATCCTAATCTGGCAGACGGTGCCTGCTAGGCACCGCCACCATTTTACTGATGCTGACAGCTCTGCCAGGCAATCAGTACGATTACCTGTGGTGGATCCGTGGCAGGAGGTCTTTGCGCCCAGCACGGTTGTGGTCAGATTCCCCCTGCCATCATAATGTGGCGGGAGGAAAATTGCTTTCCGATGGTGGAAAGACCGCCACCGCACTGTTGGCGGTGGTTGGCCATCCGCCATTGTAATGACCCCATAGTTTGGAAGCACAATGGCAATTCACCTATCAAATGATCTTGGTGACAAATACTGTTGTAAAGAGTGGATATTCACTACATTTGATCCACACATCTCAAGCAAAGAGAGAAGACTGCAATTGAATAAGTGGTGACACAAACCACAGCTAAGCTCAAGTCTGGTACATAGATACAGATGGGGAACAGAGAGTTCAAGTATAAGAAGAACAGTAACTAGAACAAGAGCAAGATTAAATGTTAAAATCTCTTAATCTTTAAAACCTTAGGAGAAATTCAAACCATTCCAGTTGCAAGTTATGCAAACCATGAAACAAATGAAGATAAAAATTAAGCAAGTGGAACAAATGTGGCTGGAGATTTAAGCTTGATACAAGCTTATTGGTCTGATGTAAAGGGTGAAAAGAGTGTTCCAAAGAGTTGACAGTTTTGAGGAGAATATAGAAAAATCAGCTGAAACAGTAACAGATCTGAATTATGAAGATGTTGAAAGACTTAAGATCAGCAGGTCAACAAGAGTAAGTGTACCAAACAAAAAATGCAACTCCCGGGTGGGTATATTAGGCAAAGGTTGAACCACGAGACAGAAGCATCGATTTGAGAGGCTATCGCTTTCTGTTGGCGGAATCCCATGAATATATTTGAACTGGCAAATAAAGATGCTCAAGACTGCTAACTTCCTGATGGAGTAATGAACCTGAATTTTGATAACTTTACTCTCTAGATTAGAAACTAAGGGGTCCATTAGGATAGAGGTCTGAAATGCAGTCCGACTGCCATAGTAGTGGAAATTAACCATTAGCATGTACCGCTAGAAAACCGGCGGTCAGATTAGAATGAACCACCAGAAAAATTAGACCGTGGCGGACGGATTCCACAAAACTCCTCCGTGAACGTCCAGAAAAGCTGTAAATCCGTCCGCAGTGGTCGGATGTGCTGCAGAAAGACCAAAAAACGCTGAGACCAGCGGAATGACCGCAGGTCAAATTACTATACAATGGCGGTGCCAGCAGAAGGATTAGTTGGTTCCCACCGTCGCGATCGCAACAACTGATGAATGGGAGAGCCGGCGGAAGGACTGTTACATTCTCATCCCCAGGGTCATGCTGGAAGAGTAATGGCGGTCGAAAACAACCACACAAAAAGGCTAAGAAGTGTGTCTGTATATCTGACTCAGCCTAAAAAAACACCTAACATACCCCAATGACACATCTCCATGACATCTAATAAACTAAAATCGCAGGCCAACCCACACAACACACCTGACAGAATACTCCATTTGGACCCACACATATAGCTGAGTATAAAACTAGCCCCTTCCCTGCCCAGAATCCTTTGCACAACTCGAGGACTGAAGGGCACAACCCCACAGCACGAAGGAGAGGTTAATCAGCACACATCACACATCACACCATCACAACCACACACACATCACCACCTTCACACCTGCACCCTTCACCCATTTACACATCACACACCATGTCACAGAAGACGATGCCCAAATTCACTGACAATGAGTTGCCACTGATGGTAGATGAGATAATCAGGAGAACCACATTTTGTTTAGAAGCATGGTCCAACAGACACTATTAACCATAAAAACTCAAAAGTGGGAAAAGATAGCCAACAAAGTCAATGCAGTAGGGAACACCCCGTGCACCATGAAGGACATCAAGAGGAAGTGGCATGACCTCAAGAGCAGGGTGAAAGAGCATGCCAACAAGAACCATGAGCTGGCTCAGAGGACTGGCGGTGGCCCTCCCATTCTACCACTAACATATACCGAATGGGAGGAGAAGGTGCTTATCATACTGCATCCAGAGAGTCTCTCTGTACTGTACTGTACTGCCATGTACTGTCTTGCACAACTACAAAGCTACATTTCCTAACCACAAATGCACTTACATATAACACACACTTCCCAACAAATGCCTCAAAGATCTAACATTTCCTTCCCCTGAATCACCCCAATGGTCGCTAGCAATATTTGTATGTATGTGTATAGGCATTTATATAGCGCACTACTTACCCGTAGGGTCCCAAGGCGCTTCGACCGCTGCGAAACCCTTCCTGGCTTCCCTGAGAGATGGTCCCTTATTGGGTATCTCCAGGGTGAGACCAGGCATCCCCGGCGGTCTGGTGGGGCCGTTAGTGAAGATGAGGCAAGCTAATGCCCAGAGTTGCCGAGTGTGATCGCAGATCAGAGTGGGCACCGAGGCGAGAGAATTATCGAGTCCGCTGACCCTGGTCCAGAAACCTGCCACGCCGGGAATCGAACCCTGGTCCCGGGCCGTCCTCTGCTCTCGGGTCTGCCGCCTCTAACCAGTGAGCCACACACTATATTTCCATGGGGCATGTTGAGAGGCAGCCAGAACTACATCTCCATCAGGCCCCCTTGTCCCACAGCTGAGCAAGATGGAGCATTCTCCACACTCACAACCATGTGGCACTCACAACCATGTGGCATCTATTTAATTGTTCCCATTATACTTACAGGTAGTTAGCCTTCTCATGCTCTCTTGTTCTGTAGCGATTGCGGTATCCGGGGGACGAGGGATGGTTCTACTATCTAGATCCCGTAGATGGTATGCGTGTGGGGATGTGTGTAGGAGAGGACGAGTGAACTACATTGACCAGCATTCCAAGGGGCAAGCAGGAAGAGTCATGAGACCTAGGGCATATTAGCACCTCCCATCCTCACGGACGGTGCTTGTCAATTTGAATTCCAGAGACAGTCGGAGTGGCGGAAGGTGTTCCCCGCCGGATTCCAGCGAGAAGCCAGAAGATATCAAGGAGTGAGAAGCCGTCTAGCATCCAGAGTTTGGCATCCCCGTCGCTCTTCTGATAAGTACTTAATTCACGGAAGCGGGCTCGCTTTCGTTGTCTACACTCTTGTTTGATCGTCCCTAGTTAGATAGATAGGATTGGTAAGGGACGTATCGCCTGTTCAAATACCTTATACAAGGATTATTGTAGTCCTCGGAGCACTCAATGTTATCAAAAAGAAAGTCTTTAAGTAGTTTTCATTCTTTTAATGTCCACTCTTCATCCTAATCAAATTCCAAATTTCCATCAAACGATTGCGTACAGCCAACGCGCGTTTCGTCAAGTCCGTGTAGGACAATTTGACTTCCTCAGGGCTAGCTAATGGTAATTGTCTACCCTAGGACCATCCAAACGAAATTCATAAGAAGATTTGGTCAATTTCCTTCTCTACAGGTTCTTGATCATGTAGTTGTAGGATTATTATATATGTACTTTGTCTCTATTCATTATCACACCTCAGCGGCAGCTCTCTCACCATAAATTATAAACAGAAGTGGTAACGGCTAACAAGAGCGCACAGCACAAAGTCAAGGTTAATGTAACAGATCAGAACAAAATATCAAGTTGGTGCTCAGGAAGAGGTGGGAGACTGGTTACCACAGTCTCCAAGGCAAACCTAGGTCCAAACAATTATTGTAGTCCTCCGAGCACTCAATGATATCAAAAAGAAAGTCTTTAAGTAGTTTTCATTCTTTTAATGTCCACTCTTCATCCAAATCAAATTCCAAATTTCCATCAAACGATTGCGTACAGCCAACGCGCGTTTCGTCAAGTCCGTGTAGGACAATTTGACTTCCTCAGGGCTAGCTAATGGTAATTGTCTACCCTAGGACCATCCAAACAAAATTCATAAGAAGATTTGGTCAATTTCCTTCTCTACAGGTTCTTGATCATGTAGTTGTAGGATTATTATATATGTACTTTGTCTCTATTCATTATCACACCTCAGCGGCAGCTCTCTCACCATAAATTATAAACAGAAGTGGTAACGGCTAACAAGAGCGCACAGCACAAAGTCAAGGTTAATGTAACAGATCAGAACAAAATATCAAGTTGGTGCTCAGGAAGAGGTGGGAGACTGGTTACCACAGTCTCCAAGGCAAACCTAGGTCCAAACAATTATTGTAGTCCTCCGAGCACTCAATGTTATCAAAAAGAAAGTCTTTAAGTAGTTTTCATTCTTTTAATGTCCACTCTTCATCCTAATCAAATTCCAAATTTCCATCAAACGATTGCGTACAGCCAACGCGCGTTTCGTCAAGTCCGTGTAGGACAATTTGACTTCCTCAGGGCTAGCTAATGGTAATTGTCTACCCTAGGACCATCCAAACGAAATTCATAAGAAGATTTGGTCAATTTCCTTCTCTACAGGTTCTTGATCATGTAGTTGTAGGATTATTATATATGTACTTTGTCTCTATTCATTATCACACCTCAGCGGCAGCTCTCTCACCATAAATTATAAACAGAAGTGGTAACGGCTAACAAGAGCGCACAGCACAAAGTCAAGGTTAATGTAACAGATCAGAAAAAAATATCAAGTTGGTGCTCAGGAAGAGGTGGGAGACTGGTTACCACAGTCTCCAAGGCAAACCTAGGTCCAAACAATTATTGTAGTCCTCCGAGCACTCAATGTTATCAAAAAGAAAGTCTTTAAGTAGTTTTCATTCTTTTAATGTCCACTCTTCATCCAAATCAAATTCCAAATTTCCATCAAACGATTGCGTACAGCCAACGCGCGTTTCGTCAAGTCCGTGTAGGACAATTTGACTTCCTCAGGGCTAGCTAATGGTAATTGTCTACCCTAGGACCATCCAAACGAAATTCATAAGAAGATTTGGTCAATTTCCTTCTCTACAGGTTCTTGATCATGTAGTTGTAGGATTATTATATATGTACTTTGTCTCTATTCATTATCACACCTCAGCGGCAGCTCTCTCACCATAAATTATAAACAGAAGTGGTAACGGCTAACAAGAGCGCACAGCACAAAGTCAAGGTTAATGTAACAGATCAGAACAAAATATCAAGTTGGTGCTCAGGAAGAGGTGGGAGACTGGTTACCACAGTCTCCAAGGCAAACCTAGGTCCAAACAATTATTGTAGTCCTCCGAGCACTCAATGTTATCAAAAAGAAAGTCTTTAAGTAGTTTTCATTCTTTTAATGTCCACTCTTCATCCAAATCAAATTCCAAATTTCCATCAAACGATTGCGTACAGCCAACGCGCGTTTCGTCAAGTCCGTGTAGGACAATTTGACTTCCTCAGGGCTAGCTAATGGTAATTGTCTCCCCTAGGACCATCCAAACGAAATTCATAAGAAGATTTGGTCAATTTCCTTCTCTACAGGTTCTTGATCATGTAGTTGTAGGATTATTATATATGTACTTTGTCTCTATTCATTATCACACCTCAGCGGCAGCTCTCTCACCATAAATTATAAACAGAAGTGGTAACGGCTAACAAGAGCGCACAGCACAAAGTCAAGGTTAATGTAACAGATCAGAACAAAATATCAAGTTGGTGCTCAGGAAGAGGTGGGAGACTGGTTACCGCAGTCTCCAAGGCAAACCTAGGTCCAAACAATTATTGTAGTCCTCCGAGCACTCAATGTTATCAAAAAGAAAGTCTTTAAGTAGTTTTCATTCTTTTAATGTCCACTCTTCATCCAAATCAAATTCCAAATTTCCATCAAACGATTGCGTACAGCCAACGCGCGTTTCGTCAAGTCCGTGTAGGACAATTTGACTTCCTCAGGGCTAGCTAATGGTAATTGTCTACCCTAGGACCATCCAAACGAAATTCATAAGAAGATTTGGTCAATTTCCTTCTCTACAGGTTCTTGATCATGTAGTTGTAGGATTATTATATATGTACTTTGTCTCTATTCATTATCACACCTCAGCGGCAGCTCTCTCACCATAAATTATAAACAGAAGTGGTAACGGCTAACAAGAGCGCACAGCACAAAGTCAAGGTTAATGTAACAGATCAGAACAAAATATCAAGTTGGTGCTCAGGACGAGGTGGGAGACTGGTTACCACAGTCTCCAAGGCAAACCTAGGTCCAAACAATTATTGTAGTCCTCCGAGCACTCAATGTTATCAAAAAGAAAGTCTTTAAGTAGTTTTCATTCTTTTAATGTCCACTCTTCATCCAAATCAAATTCCAAATTTCCATCAAACGATTGCGTACAGCCAACGCGCGTTTCGTCAAGTCCGTGTAGGACAATTTGACTTCCTCAGGGCTAGCTAATGGTAATTGTCTACCCTAGGACCATCCAAACGAAATTCATAAGAAGATTTGGTCAATTTCCTTCTCTACAGGTTCTTGATCATGTAGTTGTAGGATTATTATATATGTACTTTGTCTCTATTCATTATCACACCTCAGCGGCAGCTCTCTCACCATAAATTATAAACAGAAGTGGTAACGGCTAACAAGAGCGCACAGCACAAAGTCAAGGTTAATGTAACAGATCAGAACAAAATATCAAGTTGGTGCTCAGGAAGAGGTGGGAGACTGGTTACCACAGTCTCCAAGGCAAACCTAGGTCCAAACAATTATTGTAGTCCTCCGAGCACTCAATGTTATCAAAAAGAAAGTCTTTAAGTAGTTTTCATTCTTTTAATGTCCACTCTTCATCCAAATCAAATTCCAAATTTCCATCAAACGATTGCGTACAGCCAACGCGCGTTTCGTCAAGTCCGTGTAGGACAATTTGACTTCCTCAGGGCTAGCTAATGGTAATTGTCTACCCTAGGACCATCCAAACGAAATTCATAAGAAGATTTGGTCAATTTCCTTCTCTACAGGTTCTTGATCATGTAGTTGTAGGATTATTATATATGTACTTTGTCTCTATTCATTATCACACCTCAGCGGCAGCTCTCTCACCATAAATTATAAACAGAAGTGGTAACGGCTAACAAGAGCGCACAGCACAAAGTCAAGGTTAATGTAACAGATCAGAACAAAATATCAAGTTGGTGCTCAGGAAGAGGTGGGAGACTGGTTACCACAGTCTCCAAGGCAAACCTAGGTCCAAACAATTATTGTAGTCCTCCGAGCACTCAATGTTATCAAAAAGAAAGTCTTTAAGTAGTTTTCATTCTTTTAATGTCCACTCTTCATCCAAATCAAATTCCAAATTTCCATCAAACGATTGCGTACAGCCAACGCGCGTTTTGTCAAGTCCGTGTAGGACAATTTGACTTCCTCAGGGCTAGCTAATGGTAATTGTCTACCCTAGGACCATCCAAACGAAATTCATAAGAAGATTTGGTCAATTTCCTTCTCTACAGGTTCTTGATCATGTAGTTGTAGGATTATTATATATGTACTTTGTCTCTATTCATTATCACACCTCAGCGGCAGCTCTCTCACCATAAATTATAAACAGAAGTGGTAACGGCTAACAAGAGCGCACAGCACAAAGTCAAGGTTAATGTAACAGATCAGAACAAAATATCAAGTTGGTGCTCAGGAAGAGGTGGGAGACTGGTTACCACAGTCTCCAAGGCAAACCTAGGTCCAAACAATTATTGTAGTCCTCCGAGCACTCAATGTTATCAAAAAGAAAGTCTTTAAGTAGTTTTCATTCTTTTAATGTCCACTCTTCATCCAAATCAAATTCCAAATTTCCATCAAACGATTGCGTACAGCCAACGCGCGTTTCGTCAAGTCCGTGTAGGACAATTTGACTTCCTCAGGGCTAGCTAATGGTAATTGTCTACCCTAGGACCATCCAAACGAAATTCATAAGAAGATTTGGTCAATTTCCTTCTCTACAGGTTCTTGATCATGTAGTTGTAGGATTATTATATATGTACTTTGTCTCTATTCATTATCACACTTCAGCGGCAGCTCTCTCACCATAAATTATAAACAGAAGTGGTAACGGCTAACAAGAGCGCACAGCACAAAGTCAAGGTTAATGTAACAGATCAGAACAAAATATCAAGTTGGTGCTCAGGAAGAGGTGGGAGACTGGTTACCACAGTCTCCAAGGCAAACCTAGGTCCAAACAATTATTGTAGTCCTCCGAGCACTCAATGTTATCAAAAAGAAAGTCTTTAAGTAGTTTTCATTCTTCTAATGTCCACTCTTCATCCAAATCAAATTCCAAATTTCCATCAAACGATTGCGTACAGCCAACGCGCGTTTCGTCAAGTCCGTGTAGGACAATTTGACTTCCTCAGGGCTAGCTAATGGTAATTGTCTACCCTAGGACCATCCAAACGAAATTCATAAGAAGATTTGGTCTGTACGCTGTACGCAATCGTTTGATGGAAATTTGGAATTTGATTTGGATGAAGAGTGGACATTAAAAGAATGAAAACTACTTAAAGACTTTCTTTTTGATAACATTGAGTGCTCGGAGGACTACAATAATTGTTTGGACCTAGGTTTGCCTTGGAGACTGTGGTAACCAGTCTCCCACCTCTTCCTGAGCACCAACTTGATATTTTGTTCTGATCTGTTACATTAACCTTGACTTTGTGCTGTGCGCTCTTGTTAGCCGTTACCACTTCTGTTTATAATTTATGGTGAGAGAGCTGCCGCTGAGGTGTGATAATGAATAGAGACAAAGTACATATATAATAATCCTACAACTACATGATCAAGAACCTGTAGAGAAGGAAATTGACCAAATCTTCTTATGAATTTCGTTTGGATGGTCCTAGGGTAGACAATTACCATTAGCTAGCCCTGAGGAAGTCAAATTGTCCTACACGGACTTGACGAAACGCGCGTTGGCTGTACGCAATCGTTTGATGGAAATTTGGAATTTGATTTGGATGAAGAGTGGACATTAAAAGAATGAAAACTACTCAAAGACTTTCTTTTTGATAACATTGAGCGCTCGGAGGACTACAATAATTGTTTGGACCTAGGTTTGCCTTGGAGACTGTGGTAACCAGTCTCCCACCTCTTCCTGAGCACCAACTTGATATTTTGTTCTGATCTGTTACATTAACCTTGACTTTGTGCTGTGCGCTCTTGTTAGCCGTTACCACTTCTGTTTATAATTTATGGTGAGAGAGCTGCCGCTGAGGTGTGATAATGAATAGAGACAAAGTACATATATAATAATCCTACAACTACATGATCAAGAACCTGTAGAGAAGGAAATTGACCAAATCTTCTTATGAATTTCGTTTGGATGGTCCTAGGGTAGACAATTACCATTAGCTAGCCCTGAGGAAGTCAAATTGTCCTACACGGACTTGACGAAACGCGCGTTGGCTGTACGCAATCGTTTGATGGAAATTTGGAATTTGATTTGGATGAAGAGTGGACATTAAAAGAATGAAAACTACTCAAAGACTTTCTTTTTGATAACATTGAGTGCTCGGAGGACTACAATAATTGTTTGGACCTAGGTTTGCCTTGGAGACTGTGGTAACCAGTCTCCCACCTCTTCCTGAGCACCAACTTGATATTTTGTTCTGATCTGTTACATTAACCTTGACTTTGTGCTGTGCGCTCTTGTTAGCCGTTACCACTTCTGTTTATAATTTATGGTGAGAGAGCTGCCGCTGAGGTGTGATAATGAATAGAGACAAAGTACATATATAATAATCCTACAACTACATGATCAAGAACCTGTAGAGAAGGAAATTGACCAAATCTTCTTATGAATTTCGTTTGGATGGTCCTAGGGTAGACAATTACCATTAGCTAGCCCTGAGGAAGTCAAATTGTCCTACACGGACTTGACGAAACGCGCGTTGGCTGTACGCAATCGTTTGATGGAAATTTGGAATTTGATTTGGATGAAGAGTGGACATTAAAAGAATGAAAACTACTTAAAGACTTTCTTTTTGATAACATTGAGTGCTTGGAGGACTACAATAATTGTTTGGACCTAGGTTTGCCTTGGAGACTGTGGTAACCAGTCTCCCACCTCTTCCTGAGCACCAACTTGATATTTTGTTCTGATCTGTTACATTAACCTTGACTTTGTGCTGTGCGCTCTTGTTAGCTGTTACCACTTCTGTTTATAATTTATGGTGAGAGAGCTGCCGCTGAGGTGTGATAATGAATAGAGACAAAGTACATATATAATAATCCTACAACTACATGATCAAGAACCTGTAGAGAAGGAAATTGACCAAATCTTCTTATGAATTTCGTTTGGATGGTCCTAGGGTAGACAATTACCATTAGCTAGCCCTGAGGAAGTCAAATTGTCCTACACGGACTTGACGAAACGCGCGTTGGCTGTACGCAATCGTTTGATGGAAATTTGGAATTTGATTTGGATGAAGAGTGGACATTAAAAGAATGAAAACTACTTAAAGACTTTCTTTTTGATAACATTGAGTGCTCGGAGGACTACAATAATTGTTTGGACCTAGGTTTGCCCTGGAGACTGTGGTAACCAGTCTCCCACCTCTTCCTGAGCACCAACTTGATATTTTGTTCTGATCTGTTACATTAACCTTGACTTTGTGCTGTGCGCTCTTGTTAGCCGTTACCACTTCTGTTTATAATTTATGGTGAGAGAGCTGCCGCTGAGGTGTGATAATGAATAGAGACAAAGTACATATATAATAATCCTACAACTACATGATCAAGAACCTGTAGAGAAGGAAATTGACCAAATCTTCTTATGAATTTCGTTTGGATGGTCCTAGGGTAGACAATTACCATTAGCTAGCCCTGAGGAAGTCAAATTGTCCTACACGGACTTGACGAAACGCGCGTTGGCTGTACGCAATCGTTTGATGGAAATTTGGAATTTGATTTGGATGAAGAGTGGACATTAAAAGAATGAAAACTACTTAAAGACTTTTTTTTTGATAACATTGAGTGCTCGGAGGACTACAATAATTGTTTGGACCTAGGTTTGCCTTGGAGACTGTGGTAACCAGTCTCCCACCTTTTCCTGAGCACCAACTTGATATTTTGTTCTGATCTGTTACATTAACCTTGACTTTGTGCTGTGCGCTCTTGTTAGCCGTTACCACTTCTGTTTATAATTTATGGTGAGAGAGCTGCCGCTGAGGTGTGATAATGAATAGAGACAAAGTACATATATAATAATCCTACAACTACATGATCAAGAACCTGTAGAGAAGGAAATTGACCAAATCTTCTTATGAATTTCGTTTGGATGGTCCTAGGGTAGACAATTACCATTAGCTAGCCCTGAGGAAGTCAAATTGTCCTACACGGACTTGACGAAACGCGCGTTGGCTGTACGCAATCGTTTGATGGAAATTTGGAATTTGATTTGGATGAAGAGTGGACATTAAAAGAATGAAAACTACTTAAAGACTTTCTTTTTGATAACATTGAGTGCTCGGAGGACTACAATAATTGTTTGGACCTAGGTTTGCCTTGGAGACTGTGGTAACCAGTCTCCCACCTCTTCCTGAGCACCAACTTGATATTTTGTTCTGATCTGTTACATTAACCTTGACTTTGTGCTGTGCGCTCTTGTTAGCCGTTACCACTTCTGTTTATAATTTATGGTGAGAGAGCTGCCGCTGAGGTGTGATAATGAATAGAGACAAAGTACATATATAATAATCCTACAACTACATGATCAAGAACCTGTAGAGAAGGAAATTGACCAAATCTTCTTATGAATTTCGTTTGGATGGTCCTAGGGTAGACAATTACCATTAGCTAGCCCTGAGGAAGTCAAATTGTCCTACACGGACTTGACGAAACGCGCGTTGGCTGTACGCAATCGTTTGATGGAAATTTGGAATTTGATTTGGATGAAGAGTGGACATTAAAAGAATGAAAACTACTTAAAGACTTTCTTTTTGATAACATTGAGTGCTCGGAGGACTACAATAATTGTTTGGACCTAGGTTTGCCTTGGAGACTGTGGTAACCAGTCTCCCACCTCTTCCTGAGCACCAACTTGATATTTTGTTCTGATCTGTTACATTAACCTTGACTTTGTGCTGTGCGCTCTTGTTAGCCGTTACCACTTCTGTTTATAATTTATGGTGAGAGAGCTGCCGCTGAGGTGTGATAATGAATAGAGACAAAGTACATATATAATAATCCTACAACTACATGATCAAGAACCTGTAGAGAAGGAAATTGACCAAATCTTCTTATGAATTTCGTTTGGATGGTCCTAGGGTAGACAATTACCATTAGCTAGCCCTGAGGAAGTCAAATTGTCCTACACGGACTTGACGAAACGCGCGTTGGCTGTACGCAATCGTTTGATGGAAATTTGGAATTTGATTTGGATGAAGAGTGGACATTAAAAGAATGAAAACTACTTAAAGACTTTCTTTTTGATAACATTGAGTGCTCGGAGGACTACAATAATTGTTTGGACCTAGGTTTGCCTTGGAGACTGTGGTAACCAGTCTCCCACCTCTTCCTGAGCACCAACTTGATATTTTGTTCTGATCTGTTACATTAACCTTGACTTTGTGCTGTGCGCTCTTGTTAGCCGTTACCACTTCTGTTTATAATTTATGGTGAGAGAGCTGCCGCTGAGGTGTGATAATGAATAGAGACAAAGTACATATATAATAATCCTACAACTACATGATCAAGAACCTGTAGAGAAGGAAATTGACCAAATCTTCTTATGAATTTCGTTTGGATGGTCCTAGGGTAGACAATTACCATTAGCTAGCCCTGAGGAAGCCAAATTGTCCTACACGGACTTGACGAAACGCGCGTTGGCTGTACGCAATCGTTTGATGGAAATTTGGAATTTGATTTGGATGAAGAGTGGACATTAAAAGAATGAAAACTACTTAAAGACTTTCTTTTTGATAACATTGAGTGCTCGGAGGACTACAATAATTGTTTGGACCTAGGTTTGCCTTGGAGACTGTGGTAACCAGTCTCCCACCTCTTCCTGAGCACCAACTTGATATTTTGTTCTGATCTGTTACATTAACCTTGACTTTGTGCTGTGCGCTCTTGTTAGCCGTTACCACTTCTGTTTATAATTTATGGTGAGAGAGCTGCCGCTGAGGTGTGATAATGAATAGAGACAAAGTACATATATAATAATCCTACAACTACATGATCAAGAATCTGTAGAGAAGGAAATTGACCAAATCTTCTTATGAATTTCGTTTGGATGGTCCTAGGGTAGACAATTACCATTAGCTAGCCCTGAGGAAGTCAAATTGTCCTACACGGACTTGACGAAACGCGCGTTGGCTGTACGCAATCGTTTGATGGAAATTTGGAATTTGATTTGGATGAAGAGTGGACATTAAAAGAATGAAAACTACTTAAAGACTTTCTTTTTGATAACATTGAGTGCTCGGAGGACTACAATAATTGTTTGGACCTAGGTTTGCCTTGGAGACTGTGGTAACCAGTCTCCCACCTCTTCCTGAGCACCAACTTGATATTTTGTTCTGATCTGTTACATTAACCTTGACTTTGTGCTGTGCGCTCTTGTTAGCCGTTACCACTTCTGTTTATAATTTATGGTGAGAGAGCTGCCGCTGAGGTGTGATAATGAATAGAGACAAAGTACATATATAATAATCCTACAACTACATGATCAAGAACCTGTAGAGAAGGAAATTGACCAAATCTTCTTATGAATTTCGTTTGGATGGTCCTAGGGTAGACAATTACCATTAGCTAGCCCTGAGGAAGTCAAATTGTCCTACACGGACTTGACGAAACGCGCGTTGGCTGTACGCAATCGTTTGATGGAAATTTGGAATTTGATTTGGATGAAGAGTGGACATTAAAAGAATGAAAACTACTTAAAGACTTTCTTTTTGATAACATTGAGTGCTCGGAGGACTACAATAATTGTTTGGACCTAGGTTTGCCTTGGAGACTGTGGTAACCAGTCTCCCACCTCTTCCTGAGCACCAACTTGATATTTTGTTCTGATCTGTTACATTAACCTTGACTTTGTGCTGTGCGCTCTTGTTAGCCGTTACCACTTCTGTTTATAATTTATGGTGAGAGAGCTGCCGCTGAGGTGTGATAATGAATAGAGACAAAGTACATATATAATAATCCTACAACTACATGATCAAGAACCTGTAGAGAAGGAAATTGACCAAATCTTCTTATGAATTTCGTTTGGATGGTCCTAGGGTAGACAATTACCATTAGCTAGCCCTGAGGAAGTCAAATTGTCCTACACGGACTTGACGAAACGCGCGTTGGCTGTACGCAATCGTTTGATGGAAATTTGGAATTTGATTTGGATGAAGAGTGGACATTAAAAGAATGAAAACTACTTAACGACTTTCTTTTTGATAACATTGAGTGCTCGGAGGACTACAATAATTGTTTGGACCTAGGTTTGCCTTGGAGACTGTGGTAACCAGTCTCCCACCTCTTCCTGAGCACCAACTTGATATTTTGTTCTGATCTGTTACATTAACCTTGACTTTGTGCTGTGCGCTCTTGTTAGCCGTTACCACTTCTGTTTATAATTTATGGTGAGAGAGCTGCCGCTGAGGTGTGATAATGAATAGAGACAAAGTACATATATAATAATCCTACAACTACATGATCAAGAACCTGTAGAGAAGGAAATTGACCAAATCTTCTTATGAATTTCGTTTGGATGGTCCTAGGGTAGACAATTACCATTAGCTAGCCCTGAGGAAGTCAAATTGTCCTACACGGACTTGACGAAACGCGCGTTGGCTGTACGCAATCGTTTGATGGAAATTTGGAATTTGATTTGGATGAAGAGTGGACATTAAAAGAATGAAAACTACTTAAAGACTTTCTTTTTGATAACATTGAGTGCTCGGAGGACTACAATAATTGTTTGGACCTAGGTTTGCCTTGGAGACTGTGGTAACCAGTCTCCCACCTCTTCCTGAGCACCAACTTGATATTTTGTTCTGATCTGTTACATTAACCTTGACTTTGTGCTGTGCGCTCTTGTTAGCCGTTACCACTTCTGTTTATAATTTATGGTGAGAGAGCTGCCGCTGAGGTGTGATAATGAATAGAGACCAAGTACATATATAATAATCCTACAACTACATGATCAAGAACCTGTAGAGAAGGAAATTGACCAAATCTTCTTATGAATTTCGTTTGGATGGTCCTAGGGTAGACAATTACCATTAGCTAGCCCTGAGGAAGTCAAATTGTCCTACACGGACTTGACGAAACGCGCGTTGGCTGTACGCAATCGTTTGATGGAAATTTGGAATTTGATTTGGATGAAGAGTGGACATTAAAAGAATGAAAACTACTTAAAGACTTTCTTTTTGATAACATTGAGTGCTCGGAGGACTACAATAATTGTTTGGACCTAGGTTTGCCCTGGAGACTGTGGTAACCAGTCTCCCACCTCTTCCTGAGCACCAACTTGATATTTTGTTCTGATCTGTTACATTAACCTTGACTTTGTGCTGTGCGCTCTTGTTAGCCGTTACCACTTCTGTTTATAATTTATGGTGAGAGAGCTGCCGCTTAGGTGTGATAATGAATAGAGACAAAGTGCATATATAATAATCCTACAACTACATGATCAAGAACCTGTAGAGAAGGAAATTGACCAAATCTTCTTATGAATTTCGTTTGGATGGTCCTAGGGTAGACAATTACCATTAGCTAGCCCTGAGGAAGTCAAATTGTCCTACACGGACTTGACGAAACGCGCGTTGGCTGTACGCAATCGTTTGATGGAAATTTGGAATTTGATTTGGATGAAGAGTGGACATTAAAAGAATGAAAACTACTTAAAGACTTTCTTTTTGATAACATTGAGTGCTCGGAGGACTACAATAATTGTTTGGACCTAGGTTTGCCTTGGAGACTGTGGTAACCAGTCTCCCACCTCTTCCTGAGCACCAACTTGATATTTTGTTCTGATCTGTTACATTAACCTTGACTTTGTGCTGTGCGCTCTTGTTAGCCGTTACCACTTCTGTTTATAATTTATGGTGAGAGAGCTGCCGCTGAGGTGTGATAATGAATAGAGACAAAGTACATATATAATAATCCTACAACTACATGATCAAGAACCTGTAGAGAAGGAAATTGACCAAATCTTCTTATGAATTTCGTTTGGATGGTCCTAGGGTAGACAATTACCATTAGCTAGCCCTGAGGAAGTCAAATTGTCCTACACGGACTTGACGAAACGCGCGTTGGCTGTACGCAATCGTTTGATGGAAATTTGGAATTTGATTTGGATGAAGAGTAGACATTAAAAGAATGAAAACTACTTAAAGACTTTCTTTTTGATAACATTGAGTGCTCGGAGGACTACAATAATTGTTTGGACCTAGGTTTGTCTTGGAGACTGTGGTAACCAGTCTCCCACCTCTTCCTGAGCACCAACTTGATATTTTGTTCTGATCTGTTACATTAACCTTGACTTTGTGCTGTGCGCTCTTGTTAGCCGTTACCACTTCTGTTTATAATTTATGGTGAGAGAGCTGCCGCTGAGGTGTGATAATGAATAGAGACAAAGTACATATATAATAATCCTACAACTACATGATCAAGAACCTGTAGAGAAGGAAATTGACCAAATCTTCTTAGGAATTTCGTTTGGATGGTCCTAGGGTAGACAATTACCATTAGCTAGCCCTGAGGAAGTCAAATTGTCCTACACGGACTTGACGAAACGCGCGTTGGCTGTACGCAATCGTTTGATGGAAATTTGGAATTTGATTTGGATGAAGAGTGGACATTAAAAGAATGAAAACTACTTAAAGACTTTCTTTTTGATAACATTGAGTGCTCGGAGGACTAAAATAATTGTTTGGACCTAGGTTTGCCTTGGAGACTGTGGTAACCAGTCTCCCACCTCTTCCTGAGCACCAACTTGATATTTTGTTCTGATCTGTTACATTAACCTTGACTTTGTGCTGTGCGCTCTTGTTAGCCGTTACCACTTCTGTTTATAATTTATGGTGAGAGAGCTGCCGCTGAGGTGTGATAATGAATAGAGACAAAGTACATATATAATAATCCTACAACTACATGATCAAGAACCTGTAGAGAAGGAAATTGACCAAATCTTCTTAGGAATTTCGTTTGGATGGTCCTAGGGTAGACAATTACCATTAGCTAGCCCTGAGGAAGTCAAATTGTCCTACACGGACGTGACGAAACGCGCGTTGGCTGTACGCAATCGTTTGATGGAAATTTGGAATTTGATTTGGATGAAGAGTGGACATTAAAAGAATGAAAACTACTTAAAGACTTTCTTTTTGATAACATTGAGTGCTCGGAGGACTACAATAATTGTTTGGACCTAGGCTTGCCTTGGAGACTGTGGTAACCAGTCTCCCACCTCTTCCTGAGCACCAACTTGATATTTTGTTCTGATCTGTTACATTAACCTTGACTTTGTGCTGTGCGCTCTTGTTAGCCGTTACCACTTCTGTTTATAATTTATGGTGAGAGAGCTGCCGCTGAGGTGTGATAATGAATAGAGACAAAGTACATATATAATAATCCTACAACTACATGATCAAGAACCTGTAGAGAAGGAAATTGACCAAATCTTCTTATGAATTTCGATTGGATGGTCCTAGGGTAGACAATTACCATTAGCTAGCCCTGAGGAAGTCAAATTGTCCTACACGGACTTGACGAAACGCGCGTTGGCTGTACGCAATCGTTTGATGGAAATTTGGAATTTGATTTGGATGAAGAGTGGACATTAAAAGAATGAAAACTACTTAAAGACTTTCTTTTTGATAACATTGAGTGCTCGGAGGACTACAATAATTGTTTGGACCTAGGTTTGCCTTGGAGACTGTGGTAACCAGTCTCCCACCTCTTCCTGAGCACCAACTTGATATTTTGTTCTGATCTGTTACATTAACCTTGACTTTGTGCTGTGTGCTCTTGTTAGCCGTTACCACTTCTGTTTATAATTTATGGTGAGAGAGCTGCCGCTGAGGTGTGATAATGAATAGAGACAAAGTACATATATAATAATCCTACAACTACATGATCAAGAACTTGTAGAGAAGGAAATTGACCAAATCTTCTTATGAATTTCGTTTGGATGGTCCTAGGGTAGACAATTACCATTAGCTAGCCCTGAGGAAGTTAAATTGTCCTACACGGACTTGACGAAACGCGCGTTGGCTGTACGCAATCGTTTGATGGAAATTTGGAATTTGATTTGGATGAAGAGTGGACATTAAAAGAATGAAAACTACTTAAAGACTTTCTTTTTGATAACATTGAGTGCTCGGAGGACTACAATAATTGTTTGGACCTAGGTTTGCCTTGGAGACTGTGGTAACCAGTCTCCTACCTCTTCCTGAGCACCAACTTGATATTTTGTTCTGATCTGTTACATTAACCTTGACTTTGTACTGTGCGCTCTTGTTAGCCGTTACCACTTCTGTTTATAATTTATGGTGAGAGAGCTGCAGCTGAGGTGTGATAATGAATAGAGACAAAGTACATATATAATAATCCTACAACTACATGATCAAGAACCTGTAGAGAAGGAAATTGACCAAATCTTCTTATGAATTTCGTTTGGATGGTCCTAGGGTAGACAATTACCATTAGCTAGCCCTGAGGAAGTCAAATTGTCCTACACGGACTTGACGAAACGCGCGTTAGCTGTACGCAATCGTTTGATGGAAATTTGGAATTTGATTTGGATGAAGAGTGGACATTAAAAGAATGAAAACTACTTAAAGACTTTCTTTTTGATAACATTGAGTGCTCGGAGGACTACAATAATTGTTTGGACCTAGGTTTGCCTTGGAGACTGTGGTAACCAGTCTCCCACCTCTTCCTGAGCACCAACTTGATATTTTGTTCTGATCTGTTACATTAACCTTGACTTTGTGCTGTGCGCTCTTGTTAGCCGTTACCACTTCTGTTTATAATTTATGGTGAGAGAGCTGCCGCTGAGGTGTGATAATGAATAGAGACAAAGTACATATATAATAATCCTACAACTACATGATCAAGAACCTGTAGAGAAGGAAATTGACCAAATCTTCTTATGAATTTCGTTTGGATGGCCCTAGGGTAGACAATTACCATTAGCTAGCCCTGAGGAAGTCAAATTGTCCTACACAGACTTGACGAAACGCGCGTTGGCTGTACGCAATCGTTTGATGGAAATTTGGAATTTGATTTGGATGAAGAGTGGACATTAAAAGAATGAAAACTACTTAAAGACTTTCTTTTTGATAACATTGAGTGCTCGGAGGACTACAATAATTGTTTGGACCTAGGTTTGCCTTGGAGACTGTGGTAACCAGTCTCCCACCTCTTCCTGAGCACCAACTTGATATTTTGTTCTGATCTGTTACATTAACCTTGACTTTGTGCTGTGCGCTCTTGTTAGCCGTTACCACTTCTGTTTATAATTTATGGTGAGAGAGCTGCCGCTGAGGTGTGATAATGAATAGAGACAAAGTACATATATAATAATCCTACAACTACATGATCAAGAACCTGTAGAGAAGGAAATTGACCAAATCTTCTTATGAATTTCGATTGGATGGTCCTAGGGTAGACAATTACCATTAGCTAGCCCTGAGGAAGTCAAATTGTCCTACACGGACTTGACGAAACGCGCGTTGGCTGTACGCAATCGTTTGATGGAAATTTGGAATTTGATTTGGATGAAGAGTGGACATTAAAAGAATGAAAACTACTTAAAGACTTTCTTTTTGATAACATTGAGTGCTCGGAGGACTACAATAATTGTTTGGACCTAGGTTTGCCTTGGAGACTGTGGTAACCAGTCTCCCACCTCTTCCTGAGCACCAACTTGATATTTTGTTCTGATCTGTTACATTAACCTTGACTTTGTGCTGTGCGCTCTTGTTAGGCGTTACCACTTCTGTTTATAATTTATGGTGAGAGAGCTGCCGCTGAGGTGTGATAATGAATAGAGACAAAGTACATATATAATAATCCTACAACTACATGATCAAGAACCTGTAGAGAAGGAAATTGACCAAATCTTCTTATGAATTTCGTTTGGATGGTCCTAGGGTAGACAATTACCATTAGCTAGCCCTGAGGAAGTCAAATTGTCCTACACGGACTTGACGAAACGCGCGTTGGCTGTACGCAATCGTTTGATGGAAATTTGGAATTTGATTTGGATGAAGAGTGGACATTAAAAGAATTAAAACTACTTAAAGACTTTCTTTTTGATAACATTGAGTGCTCGGAGGACTACAATAATTGTTTGGACCTAGGTTTGCCTTGGAGACTGTGGTAACCAGTCTCCCACCTCTTCCTGAGCACCAACTTGATATTTTGTTCTGATCTGTTACATTAACCTTGACTTTGTGCTGTGCGCTCTTGTTAGCCGTTACCACTTCTGTTTATAATTTATGGTGAGAGAGCTGCCGCTGAGGTGTGATAATGAATAGAGACAAAGTACATATATAATAATCCTACAACTACATGATCAAGAACCTGTAGAGAAGGAAATTGACCAAATCTTCTTAGGAATTTCGTTTGGATGGTCCTAGGGTAGACAATTACCATTAGCTAGCCCTGAGGAAGTCAAATTGTTCTACACGGACTTGACGAAACGCGCGTTGGCTGTACGCAATCGTTTGATGGAAATTTGGAATTTGATTTGGATGAAGAGTGGACATTAAAAGAATGAAAACTACTTAAAGACTTTCTTTTTGATAACATTGAGTGCTCGGAGGACTACAATAATTGTTTGGACCTAGGTTTGCCTTGGAGACTGTGGTAACCAGTCTCCCACCTCTTCCTGAGCACCAACTTGATATTTTGTTCTGATCTGTTACATTAACCTTGACTTTGTGCTGTGCGCTCTTGTTAGCCGTTACCACTTCTGTTTATAATTTATGGTGAGAGAGCTGCCACTGAGGTGTGATAATGAATAGAGACAAAGTACATATATAATAATCCTACAACTACATGATCAAGAACCTGTAGAGAAGGAAATTGACCAAATCTTCTTATGAATTTCGTTTGGATGGTCCTAGGGTAGACAATTACCATTAGCTAGCCCTGAGGAAGTCAAATTGTCCTACACGGACTTGACGAAACGCGCGTTGGCTGTACGCAATCGTTTGATGGAAATTTGGAATTTGATTTGGATGAAGAGTGGACATTAAAAGAATGAACACTACTTAAAGACTTTCTTTTTGATAACATTGAGTGCTCGGAGGACTACAGTAATTGTTTGGACCTAGGTTTGCCTTGGAGACTGTGGTAACCAGTCTCCCACCTCTTCCTGAGCACCAACTTGATATTTTGTTCTGATCTGTTACATTAACCTTGACTTTGTGCTGTGCGCTCTTGTTAGCCGTTACCACTTCTGTTTATAATTTATGGTGAGAGAGCTGCCGCTGAGGTGTGATAATGAATAGAGACAAAGTACATATATAATAATCCTACAACTACATGATCAAGAACCTGTAGAGAAGGAAATTGACCAAATCTTCTTATGAATTTCGATTGGATGGTTCTAGGGTAGACAATTACCATTAGCTAGCCCTGAGGAAGTCAAATTGTCTTACACGGACTTGACGAAACGCGCGTTGGCTGTACGCAATCGTTTGATGGAAATTTGGAATTTGATTTGGATGAAGAGTGGACATTAAAAGAATGAAAACTACTTAAAGACTTTCTTTTTGATAACATTGAGTGCTCGGAGGACTACAATAATTGTTTGGACCTAGGTTTGCCTTGGAGACTGTGGTAACCAGTCTCCCACCTCTTCCTGAGCACCAACTTGATATTTTGTTCTGATCTGTTACATTAACCTTGACTTTGTGCTGTGTGCTCTTGTTAGCCGTTACCACTTCTGTTTATAATTTATGGTGAGAGAGCTGCCGCTGAGGTGTGATAATGAATAGAGACAAAGTACATATATAATAATCCTACAACTACATGATCAAGAACCTGTAGAGAAGGAAATTGACCAAATCTTCTTATGAATTTCGTTTGGATGGTCCTAGGGTAGACAATTACCATTAGCTAGCCCTGAGGAAGTCAAATTGTCCTACACGGACTTGACGAAACGCGCGTTGGCTGTACGCAATCGTTTGATGGAAATTTGGAATTTGATTTGGATGAAGAGTGGACATTAAAAGAATGAAAACTACTTAAAGACTTTCTTTTTGATAACATTGAGTGCTCGGAGGACTACAATAATTGTTTGGACCTAGGTTTGCCTTGGAGACTGTGGTAACCAGTCTCCCACCTCTTCCTGAGCACCAACTTGATATTTTGTTCTGATCTGTTACATTAACCTTGACTTTGTACTGTGCGCTCTTGTTAGCCGTTACCACTTCTGTTTATAATTTATGGTGAGAGAGCTGCCGCTGAGGTGTGATAATGAATAGAGACAAAGTACATATATAATAATCCTACAACTACATGATCAAGAACCTGTAGAGAAGGAAATTGACCAAATCTTCTAATGAATTTCGTTTGGATGGTCCTAGGGTAGACAATTACATTAGCTAGCCCTGAGGAAGTCAAATTGTCCTACACGGACTTGACGAAACGCGCGTTGGCTGTACGCAATCGTTTGATGGAAATTTGAATTTGATTTGGATGAAGAGTGGACATTAAAAGAATGAAAACTACTTAAAGACTTTCTTTTTGATAACATTGAGTGCTCGGAGGACTACAATAATTGTTTGGACCTAGGTTTGCCTTGGAGACTGTGGTAACCAGTCTCCCACCTCTTCCTGAGCACCAACTTGATATTTTGTTCTGATCTGTTACATTAACCTTGACTTTGTGCTGTGCGCTCTTGTTAGCCGTTACCACTTCTGTTTATAATTTATGGTGAGAGAGCTGCCGCTGAGGTGTGATAATGAATAGAGACAAAGTACATATATAATAATCCTACAACTACATGATCAAGAACCTGTAGAGAAGGAAATTGACCAAATCTTCTTATGAATTTCGTTTGGATGGTCCTAGGGTAGACAATTACCATTAGCTAGCCCTGTGAGGTTCCGTGACAATTGTAAGTGATGTTTCCGACTCGCACGAATATGGTCGAGTCTGGTATCTATGAACCGCAAATGACGAGTTTAGTAAGTGTGCGCAGTTTCGCTGTGCTAACCTAAACCGTTCGTTTGTTACGTGAGTTTTTCGTCTGTACCCACGGGTTCCATCTTAGATACGGCATCCATTTTGTCTCTTGCCCTCAAGTAGCCAGCGAACGGACGCTGTCCGCTTCGCGACCCTGGGACTCCCAATCCATGTGCGGAAGACACATGTCCTTTGTAAATGTCTTTATGACGAGGGGGATGTTACTGTAAGGCAGATGGCGCCGCTCAAGGCTCATCTTGCCGCACGGACTTATTGCCTCAGCCGTGCATCTCATTAGGCACGTCCCTTTGATGCCTGTATCTCGTGTTTCCCGATACCTCCCCTTTTACACCCTTTCCGATCTCCCCACTGTCTCCGTCTTCCCCTGCACCTGTCTTTGTTCCTATTTCGATCTGTTTTACTACCGATTGGAATGCACTAATGTTGGGAAGATGGGTTTTTACAGTTGGGAACCGCCAAATGTTTCCGCAATTATGATCCGGACCTTATGTGTTTTAAAGTGACCAAAGCGACCCCTCTGGGGGATAATGGTGAGAACCGGGTTGTAAACTTTTGTGTTCAATGTAACTCTATGGGTAAAAACTGTATAAAAGGAGCGATCCACAGAACCAATTTGAAGCAGTCTCCCCAAGTTGCACGTGTGTTGCTTGTCGTGACTTCTGTGTTCCCTGCAGTAAATAAACCTTGAATCTTTGACGTCGAAGGAAGTGTCCCGTGTCTCTGTGATTCGTACGCCGGAGCAGGTTACCCACGAAGGTTTCAGGTGTTGTGCCCTGGCACCGCTGGGTCCTACAGAACCCAGTCCTTCAGTTGGCGCCCAACGTGGGGCTGCATCAGTGGTACCGGTCCAAGCCCGACGATTGTGAGGAACTTCGTGTGAAATCTCCGAGGGAAGGTGCACTCCGCTTCATCGATCCTGTTGTCGAAATAAGTGGCCCGAAGACTTTTCCCGCGAAGATTCCCGCCTCCGGACGGCTGCGACGGACTGCTGCCCTGACTGTAGACCTGTTTTGGCGCCTGGCGTAGACCTTGGTATAGCGAGACGACTGACGGGCCTTCCTGGTGACGCCATCGATCTTTGAGTTAAGTATTTGTGGGTCGCTCCCATAGTTCTTGGTTGTTGACACTTTAGCGAGTGTTTTTGTTGTTAACGCTGTGTGAGTGTTTTTGTCGGTGACACTTTGCTAGCGTTTCGTAGTTGTGTTGTTTGACGACTGCAGCCGCCAAAACCGAGGGTTTTGTTCTTTGCTGGGACTTGGTAAATCCCGTAACCCTTGAAGTTTGTGAAACTCGGCTAGTGTGCAAGATGCCTGGTCGTAGTACTTTGTTTAGTTGTTTCAGACCTTGTGGTGTGGATTCCCGACTGGAGGATTCGTGTCCGATACCTCCGGTTGGAACTCCTACTTATGACCTGTATAGCAAACATGGGCTAGGCCCGATTACCTTTAACGATTATTGGATTAAATATACAAAGAAGGACGGCGACCTTCGTTGGCCACCTCATGGTAGCTTCGAGGCGCCGATTTTAGATAATCTAGAGATTAAATTGTTCGAAAGAAAGTCAAGGCCGGCCATGTTTGATGCCTTTCGGTTGTGGCGCAAAGAAGCCCGACAGAAAGAAATCAGACAGAATAAACGTACTCAGCGAGATAATGTTGCTACCATAGTTAAGAAAGCTGAGCAGTTCCAGCGTGATAAGGAGGTTAAGGATAAGGAAGTGTTTGATAGATTACAGCGTATGACTGTAGATAAATGTTATCCCGCTCTGCCTACGGAGTCGGAAAAGAAGGAAGAGGCAGTTGAGGATCCTTTAATGTCTTATCTTATGAAGTCGCCGCCTCCGTACGTACAGGGTACCCCAGCTGCAGCTCCTGTGGTCCCTGCCGTACCTATTCTTCCGCCTATTCTTCCTCAGCCGGTTCCTCAGCCTGGACCCGCTCTTCCGACTGTTCCTGCTCCTTTGTCTGTTTCTGTCCCTACTGCTCCTCCACTTCCACATACTTCTGCTCCCGCTACTGCTCCTGTTTTGTTAACTCCTGCTGTTGCTACGGTCTCTACGAGGTTTATCAAAAAAGAAACAGACACTTGTAACACTAGGCCATTGGTCATGTAAAATTAGAGTGACCTCAAAAACCCTATGCACATGTGAGTCTTGCGGTATATATGGTTCATCCGCCCCGCATATGGGTTGATGGCAGTTATCATCGGTCACTCTAAGTTAGTGATGTTGCCAGCCTCAACCTGAGGCACCTCTGGCATATAGTGCAGTGTCCAGAGAAGCAGCAAAACTATGTCACCAGTAACTGGACACTACCCATGTGGTTCATGCGTAGCGTGTAAAACTACTACTGCTACAAAAACACTACAGCTTTCAGACACCTTGGTGTGGCAACAACGCCAACACACGAATTGTAATTCGACCCATGTCATCTATACAGTGACTTGCCCCTGTGGCAAACGCTATATCGGGATGACATGCCGAAAAATAAAAACAAGGATTGGCGAACATCGCAGCAATATAAGATTAAAGAAGAATACCACAAAACTGTGTAATCATTTTGTGCAAGCAGGCCACTCCTGCGATGACATCCACTGGTCAGTAATTGAAATGTTAAGCGACAAATCCCAGAGATGTGAACAAATTTTATTCGAAAAAGAACAGAGGTGGGTGGAACGTCTCAGAACTTATGAAAATGGCCTTAATGATTCTATTCCGTGGCATCAATTCTCCAAATGATGAATTCCCTGTGTTCTGTATCACTAAGTGACTGTCGAGTTCCCTTACAACACTCGCCAAAATCCACTGATGCAAGTTGTAAAAAAACTTTTTGTTTATGCAAACCGATCTACCTATCAACGCTAGCAAATGTGAGCCCAGTGAATCTGAACAATCTATAATACAAGAGACTGCCGTTTTAACCATACTCGTAAAATCCTCCTTGTTGCGAGTAATAAAGTTTTGTTTATAAAAAACCATCCACCTAGATACGCTCGCAAACACGTGAGTGAAAAGTGCTTTCCCTTTAAAAACGCCTGCCCTGCCGGATTCACTAACTTCCGGGGGCAGAGTCAGCACAAGACTTGAGCACCAGTGCACGCGGGTAATGGCGGAGCCGTACAACATCGCCGACTGAATTGCGGTAAGGTGACCGACTGAATATTGTTTAATTTGGATATTCTTTTGAATACAGCTCTGAGTCCCGAGGGCCCCCCGACGCCAGCAAGTATTCCCTGTTACAAGGTACGCGAATGCGCAGCGTCTAACTTAACTTTACCTAAGAGGCCCCTTCCTAGAGGTTGCTTCCACACGCGCCTCTATAGGCTACCTCCCTATAACACATCTGACCCGCTCTGCTCTATTTAGAAGAGGCCATAGCGCACTTTTAATTTCCTTTTGCTGAAGGTGCTGACAATGTATGTACATTTCCCTTTTCACAGCGCGATAAGCTCGAACCATTTTTCAAACCCTCCCTATTTTAGATGAATATTCCTGAATAATAATGTTATTCTACTTGATGTACTAGCCTAAAATTAGGATTGTGTAAAAAAGAGTGTGTCTTTCTCGATGTTTTCTCCCTTTTCATTTCAGAAAACGGAGGAATTTTCCCTGCAAAGTGTACAGGGTATAATTGCAATACTACACAAAGAGGTGTGAGTAATTCGAACATTGTTTGTCTACTTTTGTAGTTTAGTCCTGACGAATGCTCTATAGACCCCTGTGGGCCGACAGAGCAGAAACATGTCGACGTTTTGTGTGTTAAATGTTTGTCAACTACTATGATCCAGTTACTCGATCAACTTAGTAGTACGAGACCCTTTTTAACAATCTGATTAATCACACCATTAAATAAAATCACTTAGGGTGATTTTTCAGTTTTTTTAAACCCACTGTGTTGGTTTTTCCCATACTCCCTTCTTTTTTGACACATTTTTTTTTTTTTTTTTTTTTTGCTGCTTCTCTGGACACTGCACTATATGCCAGAGGTGCCTCAGGTTGAGGCTGGCAACATCACTAACTTAGAGTGACCGATGATAACTGCCATCAACCCATATGCGGGGCGGATGAACCATATATACCGCAAGACTCACATGTGCATAGGGTTTTTGAGGTCACTCTAATTTTACATGACCAATGGCCTAGTGTTACAAGTGTCTGTTTCTTTTTTGATAAACCTCGTACTTTCCCTGGGGAACGAAACAGACCTTCTAATTCCCTAGTCCCTCCTCATTGATTTATTGCTACGGTCTCTACTCCTTCTCTTGTTAGTCCTGTGTCGTATCTTTCTCCTTCTACTCGTAGTCGTAACTCTCCCCTTGCGGCTAGTTTCTTCCATTCACTCGGACCTGTGCATGGGTCCGCTGGTTCTGATGGTCCTCAGAGACGTAGTCAGCTTCCTGGAAACAGAGAACGCGTTGCGCTATATAATATGGCGATGGGTTGGATGGTAAACCCTCTTAGAAATCCACCCCGTGTTGTCCTCGAGACATTTTGTCAATTTAATATACCAACCCAGAGATATGTGTTTGACGAAATGTGTAAGTTCCTGCATGATCAGATAGCGGCCGATGCGCCTGACGAGGTGCTGACCGCCCTGTCTGAACTTCGGCTTCAGTTCGCAAATGGACTGATAGTAGATACTAACGTTCGACGTGCTATTGAGCGGTTGCTATCTCTTCGCCCCGCTCCGATACCTCATGCATTGTTTGTTGAGGATATTGAAGGACAACCAGATGAGTCTGGCCAATATCCCATGCGTGAAGTTCCACCGGTTTGGATGCCAGGTAACCCTGCAGCTGCCCCTCCGGTCCTGCCATATTTCCAGAGAGTATGGATACATCTCCCATGGAAACGCTCGGAAGTGTTACAGGTGAAGCAATCTTTGCCTGATCCGCGCAAAAATCCTACAGGGTATTACAAAGAATTATCGCAGCTCGTAGATGCTACGGTAATGAATCTTGCCGATATCGATATGTTGTTCGGTAATGTTGTACCGCAACCGGTATGGGCTAAGATTCGGCAGGAAGATCATCAGAATGAATTGGGTGGTGATTGGAATGCCATTGTAGCGGCAGATGCCGGACAAGTTGGGGGTGCTAAACCCGACCAGCTGATCACTGCTCTTCCCCAGCGAATAATTACGTTAATGAAGACTCTTATGCCAGCTATGAGGGTAAATTGGGACAAATTGTCAGCTTGCAAACAAAAGAAAGATGAGAGTGTTTCCGACTTCTTTACGAGGTTCGAGGAAGCATTCATCGATCACAGTGGACAGGATATGGGTACTGAGGGTGGTCAGAGATTGTTTGTGGATAAATTTGTTTCGAATCTATTGCCCGATTTGAGCAACAAATTGAAGAATTCGGAAAGTGCATGGGCCGTTTCTACCTCAGCTCAGATATTGGCTACGGCACAATATTATGAGAATAGAGAGAAAGAGGAGAATGACCGTGCTGACAAAAAGACGAAAGAGCTGAAAACTAAAGTGTTGTTGCAACAAGCGTATCCGCCGCGTTCTAATCAGAATGCGCCCCAACAGAATAGATCGCAGCTGCAATCGAATCGGTCACAGCCGCGAAACGATTCCTCCTCCCAAAGATCATCGTTGGGGTACAATCAATGTGCTTATTGTAGACAGGAGGGACACATTAAATTCAATTGTCCTGTTTTAAACGAACGTAATAGTGGTAATCCGTCTAGAGGAGGCCGTGGTGGTTCGCAGCAGGCATCACGTGGTAGGGGTCGTGGTACTCAGAACGATCGCTCAGATAACTCATCTAATAATAATAATTGTTTTGATCAACGTGGATCGTCGCAAGGGCGATCTGCGCAGTACAATGTAGACGATTATTATGTCGATCAGGGGACTGACGACAGTAATTACTAGGACAGCCTAAGACAAGGAGAGGGAGTGGTATCAGTTCCGGTTGATCAGAGAGGGCCTTACGTCGCAGTTGCTACATCGGGCGTCGTTGAGCCTTTTCTGTTGGACACTGGTGCAGCGAAAAGTTCTATCATGCATTCGAAACTCCCTGGCGCACCTTTGTCTGGCTTAACAAATGTTTCCGTTGGATTCTCTGGCGCCCCCGTTAGCAATCCAGTTTCGCGCCCTTTGCCCCTTACAATAGGGCCACGTGAGCTCCAAGCTCCGTTGATTTTGACTACTGGTTGTGGTGAAAATCTTTTGGGTCTGGATTTGCTTAAACGTTTGTATGCAACTTTGTATTGTTCTCCTGCAGGTGTAAAGCTTACGTTAGGAGAGAGGGTTGTCTCTCCTATGTATTTGTCTCTCGATAAGCTTCCACCGGAATTGAGTTCTCTTCCTGCGTCTTTGTGGGCGACAGGTCCAAATGACGTGGGCCTCCTGGATATTTCTCCCTATGTTGTTCAGTTGAAATCTAATGTACGTTTGCCTCGTATTCCCCAGTATCGCATCTCCCTTGATGGTGAACGAGCACTGTTAGCGATCATTTATGATCTGATTGAGAAAGATGTTATTGAAGAGACTCGGGGAAACGTGTGCAACAGCCCTGTGCTGCCTATTCTTAAACGTACTGATCCTTCGAAACCACCTGTTTATCGTTTTGTTATCGATTTACGGGAGGTTAATAAAATTGTTGTTCCTCAATTTCCCGTCGTGCCTGACATCACGGCGCTACTGACTCTGATTCCAGCTTCTGCATCATGGTTTTCGGTGATTGACTTGAAAAATGCGTTTTTCAGCATCCCGATTGCCGAAGAGAGCAGGGACCTTTTCGGTTTCTCTCTCGGTGGACGTAGCTTCCGGTTCAAACGCGCTCCTCAGGGCTACTGTGAAAGTCCATCGATTTACAGTCAAGCCTTGAAGGGTCAACTGGATGCGTTTAGGTTGCCGGTCGGTGCGGCCTTGATCCAATACGTCGACGACTTATTGGTGGCTGCCGATACTCAGGACATTTGCAAAATTGCTACGGTGTCGTTGCTGCAACATCTCTGTGAGTTGAATCACAAGGTGTCACCTACTAAACTCCAATATTGTTGTCAAGAAGTAACCTATCTAGGTCACTTATTGTCAAAGGAGGGAAGGAGGTTGACCCCAGAGAGAATTGCAGCGATTGCACGAATGGCTGTGCCAAAAACCCAAAGAGATGTGCGTGCCTTTCTAGGTATCACGTCGTACTGCAGGCAATGGATTCCTAATTTTTCATTGCTAGCGAAACCATTGGTGGCTCTTACGTGCAAGGATGTTTCAACTCCTTTACCATGGACGGAAGAATGTCAGAAAAGTTTTTCTGAACTGCGTGATTCATTGTGTTCGGCACCTGTGTTAGGTACCCCTGACTACAGTAAGCCGTTTACATTATATGTTCACGAGAGGGAAGGTTGTGCTTTGAGTGTCTTGACGCAACCTTTTGGTGGTAAGCAGCGTCCATGTGCATATTTTTCCTCGACCTTGGACCCAGTAGCTAGAGCATTGCCGAGTTGTTTGAGAGCAACTGCGGCAGCTGCGGTCTCTATCCGACAATCAGCAGGATTGGTCATGGATAATATGCTTGCGGTGATGGTTCCGCATGCAGTCGATACTCTTTTGAATCGTACGAAAACTCAGCACTTGACGAGTGCGAGGTTGTCTGGGTACGAGTTGACGTTGTTGGCAAGCCACATTCAGATAAAACGTTGTAATGTTCTGAACCCGGCAACTTTGTTACCAATTAGCACAGAGTCAGATGAAGTAGCAGAACATGACTGCTACTTGAGGACTGAAGAGGAAACGAAAGGTCGAGTGGACCTTAAAAACACCCCATTGGAAGACCCGGATGGTACTTTGTATGTGGATGGGTCATGTTTTAAGTTGCCGAATGGTGATGTGACTACTGCTTATGCTGTTGTAACGTTGAATACTGTTGTTGAGACTGCAAGGTTGAATCAGAATTCTGCCCAGGCTGCAGAATTGATTGCTCTTACTAGAGCGTGTGTGTTGGCGAAAGGGAAACGTGTGAATGTGTTTACCGACAGTCAATACGCGTTTGGTGTTGCTCACAGCTTTGGACGATTGTGGAGAGAGAGAGGTTTCTTGACGTCGCACGGTACGAAGATTCAGCATGGCCAGCTTGTGAATGATCTTTTGGATGCATTGACTTTGCCTACACAAGTTGCGATTGTTAAATGTAGTGCGCATCGTAAGGTGACGGATGATGTTGGTCGTGGTAACGCGTTTGCGGATGAGACTGCTAAGGAAACTGCCCGGAACCTTAGCACTCGGATGTATGTGACGAGTTCGGTTAGGTGGCCTACAGAATCGAGTATGTGTGAGGACACTATCGAGAGTGTGAAAGCAATACAGAATGAGGCTACCAAGACTGAAAAGACGAAGTGGAAAGAAAGTACGGGAAAGTTGGATGCGAATGGTTGCTGGATTGATTTGTCGGATCAGAAAAGGTGGTTGTTGCCTGATGCGTATGTGCTGGCCGTTGTGACAATGGCACATGGGTTAGCAAATATCAGCGTGAAAGGCATTTGTAAATTGTTGGCGCCCGTATGGAAGAATGATGGTATCACGAAGTGTGCTGAACGTCTGGTGAAGAATTGTATGGTGTGCATGATGTACAATCCTGGCAAAGGAACCCCAACTCCTCCTGGCAGTTTTGCTCCCCCTTCGTATCCCTTTGAGGTGATTCAATTGGACTTCATCCATATGGAGCGATGCAATAACCTGAAATACGTTTTAGTTGTGGTTTGTGCATTCTCCCGATGGATCGAGGCCTATCATCTCAAAGATAATACTGCTTTGTCTACTGCGAAAATCCTACTGAAGGAATATTTTCCTCGGTATGGAATGCCTAGAGTCGTGTGGTCAGATAACGGAAGTGAGTTTGTTGGAAGTGTGATGAAGAGTGTGTGCAAGGGCCTTGGAATTAATCAGAAATTCCACAGCGCCAATCATCCCCAGTCAGCTGGATTAGTTGAGGGGTATAACGGCACCCTTAAACTAAAGCTAGCAAAGATTCAGGCTACGACTGGTCTTTCGTGGCCTGACGCTTTACCATTAGCATTACTGTCAACTAGGGCGACTGTACACTCCCGAGTAGGGCTTAGTCCCTATGAAATAGTGTTCGGCCGTCCTGCGAATGTGTGGGGGGTTCCTAGGCCAGGAATGTTTTCTGATCTTGAGTACCCAATGTTGATCGATTATCTACATGACTTGACTGCTAAACTGAGGTTAATTCACCAACAGGTTTACGACGCATTGCCGACGCAGACAGAGGGTCCAGGCCACCAGCTCCAGCCCGGAGACTGGGTGGTGACAAGGAACTTTTCACGCAAAAATAATCTGGACCCGAGGTTCACCGGACCCTACCAAGTGCTCCTGGCCACGAGGACTGCCGTTCGTCTTGAGGGGCGTAAAAATTGGGTGCACGCCACCCACACTAAACGAGTCCCCATCCCTTTGCCGGCAGACCCGTGGGTAAGGAGAGGCATTGCGTCATCTGAAACAGAAACATTGCCGGCGTTTGTGCCTTTTAGCGACGCACAGCTTGTTGACGAACCCTCAGCGCAGCAGAAAGACACTGTTGAACAATTAGCATCAAAAGACTCAAGACCAGAACAATCAACTGATCAGCAGGACGCTGTCTCTTCAACGGATCCTTTGTTTGACGAGCAGACACGTCCTGGGAAAACCCGATACTTCTTGCGATTTCGCACTATGGACAAATAAAATATTTTGCTTTGCTGAATTGACGATTGCATTATCCCGTTTTCCGTGATCAGTTCTGAACATTTGTATTATCGTAATTATTTTTGTACATATATTTTGAGCTTCCTTCCTTGTATCTTTTTGCTTCCACAGCTGAGAGACTTTGTTTTTGCATACATACATATTGTGCATTGAAGGCCGTAGGGCCGCGCGCGTACTTCCTTCTGGATAGTAGGTCTTGACGCTAGGTTAAAGGCCGTCGGTTCCTGGGAACTCCTAGGGATTGACTATTGCTACACAGAACGAAGTGCGTCAAGAAACGTTGCGGACGGTTGTAGGGAATGGCATTCTCGAAGCTGAATGATTTGGAGGGAGCTCGGGTTCATCGATTCAAGCTGCAGCAACTTAGTCGTACCAAATGTTTTATATTCCAACTGTTTGTATTGTTTTTGACTGCTTCTGCATTATTGGCGGGTGGGGTGTATTACACGATGTCTTACTTTTTACCTGCTACACCTACTCCTACTCTTCTCCCTAATCTTACCTCTACTGCTTCTCCTCATTCCTTTCACATGTTACCGGAACACGAACAGGCTAGACGTGTAGAATTTCGCAACAATTCCTTTATTCAGCTCCTTCATCAGCATCAGTTAGTGGTTAACACTACTAATTGTTGGGTGTGTGGGTTGATGCCACATACTACGGATAAGGGAATTCCATATCTGGTGTTACCGTATAGTTCCCAAGGGTCAGCTCGAGCATTTCAAACAATGTTTCGAAGCGCACTGGGTTTCCACCCCATTCGAGAACCACGTTCCCCCTACTCTGGTCCTACCTCGTATCAAAAACCTTTGTCGATAGCAATAGAGGATTTAGATAGTGATATCTATGATCCTTCGCTTATTCCCGAAGAAGAGGTACAGGCCTATAGGGTCCTAAGTAGAGGTGAATATAGCGTGTTCACTAGCGAGAAGCAGCTTAAAAGCTCACTTCCGATATGGGTCGTACCCCACACTGGTAATTTTTGTCTTATGGGTCGTGGTCGAAGATCACAAGCCCGACTTGGAGCAAGTGCTTGCACTGAAAATTACATTCTGCCGATGTCCTCGTCCCCTGTGTTTCTGGCTGCCAAGGGTACATACTTTATCTGCTATGATCGTGCATATGCATGGTTGCCCGCTGACTTCATGGGCTCATGTTTCATTGCAAATCTGTTGCCTCCGACGTTCACTGTGGATGCCGATTATCACAAGACTAGAGTTGTGAGAGGCGTAATTAGCGAAGAGGACACCGCCGGTCAAGAGGCAGGAGACTTTTTCAAGGGTTTCCTCCCGTTTTGGGGACCTATGGTTAATAGTAGGAACCTGAGACAGTTGACTCGAGTGGTAGAATCAACGGCTAATATTACTGCCAGTGCCCTTGGTAATATCACCACAGAACTTCAGGCGGAGAGACTTATGACGTTACAAAACCGTATGGTTTTAGATGTCATCTTAGCAGATCGAGGTGGGGTATGTAAGGTGATCCATTCGAGCTGCTGCATTTTTATTCCAGATAATGCTCCTACTGTCTATCAAGCCATCTCGAGATTACATAAGATCTCCGAATCCATACACGTGGATGTAGGGGATTGGACGTTACTTGGATGGTTTTGGGGCCTGATGTCGACTTGGGGTTGGAAGATTCTGATGATCATCGGGGTTGTTGTGGTGTTCCTGTTCACGTGTTGCCTTTGTGTGCAGTGTGGTCCTGCCTTATGTGGCCTCTGTGCTACAACGTGTATGAGACAACCACCTGTTACCAAGGGGACTCGATTGGACAGAGCTATGCTGCAGCAACATCTCGATGGTCTGATGAATATCGAATATGATTCCGACTAGTGCTTGCCTACATGAGGGCAAAAGGAGCGTCTGAGGTTCCGTGACAATTGTAAGTGATGTTTCCGACTCGCACGAATATGGTCGAGTCTGGTATCTATGAACCGCAAATGACGAGTTTAGTAAGTGTGCGCAGTTTCGCTGTGCTAACCTAAACCGTTCGTTTGTTACGTGAGTTTTTCGTCTGTACCCACGGGTTCCATCTTAGATACGGCATCCATTTTGTCTCTTGCCCTCAAGTAGCCAGCGAACGGACGCTGTCCGCTTCGCGACCCTGGGACTCCCAATCCATGTGCGGAAGACACATGTCCTTTGTAAATGTCTTTATGACGAGGGGGATGTTACTGTAAGGCAGATGGCGCCGCTCAAGGCTCATCTTGCCGCACGGACTTATTGCCTCAGCCGTGCATCTCATTAGGCACGTCCCTTTGATGCCTGTATCTCGTGTTTCCCGATACCTCCCCTTTTACACCCTTTCCGATCTCCCCACTGTCTCCGTCTTCCCCTGCACCTGTCTTTGTTCCTATTTCGATCTGTTTTACTACCGATTGGAATGCACTAATGTTGGGAAGATGGGTTTTTACAGTTGGGAACCGCCAAATGTTTCCGCAATTATGATCCGGACCTTATGTGTTTTAAAGTGACCAAAGCGACCCCTCTGGGGGATAATGGTGAGAACCGGGTTGTAAACTTTTGTGTTCAATGTAACTCTATGGGTAAAAACTGTATAAAAGGAGCGATCCACAGAACCAATTTGAAGCAGTCTCCCCAAGTTGCACGTGTGTTGCTTGTCGTGACTTCTGTGTTCCCTGCAGTAAATAAACCTTGAATCTTTGACGTCGAAGGAAGTGTCCCGTGTCTCTGTGATTCGTACGCCGGAGCAGGTTACCCACGAAGGTTTCAGGTGTTGTGCCCTGGCACCGCTGGGTCCTACAGAACCCAGTCCTTCACCTGAGGAAGTCAAATTGTCCTACACGGACTTGACGAAACGTGCGTTGGCTGTACGCAATCGTTTGATGGAAATTTGGAATTTGATTTGGATGAAGAGTGGACATTAAAAGAATGAAAACTACTTAAAGACTTTCTTTTTGATAACATTGAGTGCTCGGAGGACTACAATAATTGTTTGGACCTAGGTTTGCCTTGGAGACTGTGGTAACCAGTCTCCCACCTCTTCCTGAGCACCAACTTGATATTTTGTTCTGATCTGTTACATTAACCTTGACTTTGTGCTGTGCGCTCTTGTTAGCCGTTACCACTTCTGTTTATAATTTATGGTGAGAGAGCTGCCGCTGAGTTGTGATAATGAATAGAGACAAAGTACATATATAATAATCCTACAACTACATGATCAAGAACCTGTAGAGAAGGAAATTGACCAAATCTTCTTATGAATTTCGTTTGGATGGTCCTAGGGTAGACAATTACCATTAGCTAGCCCTGAGGAAGTCAAATTGTCCTACACGGACTTGACGAAACGCGCGTTGGCTGTACGCAATCGTTTGATGGAAATTTGGAATTTGATTTGGATGAAGAGTGGACATTAAAAGAATGAAAACTACTTAAAGACTTTCTTTTTGATAACATTGAGTGCTCGGAGGACTACAATAACTGTTTGGACCTAGGTTTGCCTTGGAGACTGTGGTAACCAGTCTCCCACCTCTTCCTGAGCACCAACTTGATATTTTGTTCTGATCTGTTACATTAACCTTGACTTTGTGCTGTGCGCTCTTGTTAGCCGTTACCACTTCTGTTTATAATTTATGGTGAGAGAGCTGCCGCTGAGGTGTGATAATGAATAGAGACAAAGTACATATATAATAATCCTACAACTACATGATCAAGAACCTGTAGAGAAGGAAATTGACCAAATCTTCTTATGAATTTCGTTTGGATGGTCCTAGGGTAGACAATTACCATTAGCTAGCCCTGAGGAAGTCAAATTGTCCTACACGGACTTGACGAAACGCGCGTTGGCTGTACGCAATCGTTTGATGGAAATTTGGAATTTGATTTGTATGAAGAGTGGACATTAAAAGAATGAAAACTACTTAAAGACTTTCTTTTTGATAACATTGAGTGCTCGGAGGACTACAATAACTGTTTGGACCTAGGTTTGCCTTGGAGACTGTGGTAACCAGTCTCCCACCTCTTCCTGAGCACCAACTTGATATTTTGTTCTGATCTGTTACATTAACCTTGACTTTGTGCTGTGCGCTCTTGTTAGCCGTTACCACTTCTGTTTATAATTTATGGTGAGAGAGCTGCCGCTGAGGTGTGATAATGAATAGAGACAAAGTACATATATAATAATCCTACAACTACATGATCAAGAACCTGTAGAGAAGGAAATTGACCAAATCTTCTTATGAATTTCGTTTGGATGGTCCTAGGGTAGACAATTACCATTAGCTAGCCCTGAGGAAGTCAAATTGTCCTACACGGACGTGACGAAACGCGCGTTGGCTGTACGCAATCGTTTGATGGAAATTTGGAATTTGATTTGGATGAAGAGTGGACATTAAAAGAATGAAAACTACTTAAAGACTTTCTTTTTGATAAAATTGAGTGCTCGGAGGACTACAATAATTGTTTGGACCTAGGTTTGCCTTGGAGACTGTGGTAACCAGTCTCCCACCTCTTCCTGAGCACCAACTTGATATTTTGTTCTGATCTGTTACATTAACCTTGACTTTGTGCTGTGCGCTCTTGTTAGCCGTTACCACTTCTGTTTATAATTTATGGTGAGAGAGCTGCCGCTGAGGTGTGATAATGAATAGAGACAAAGTACATATATAATAATCCTACAACTACATGATCAAGAACCTGTAGAGAAGGAAATTGACCAAATCTTCTTAGGAATTTCGTTTGGATGGTCCTAGGGTAGACAATTACCATTATCTAGCCCTGAGGAAGTCAAATTGTCCTACACGGACTTGACGAAACGCGCGTTGGCTGTACGCAATCGTTTGATGGAAATTTGGAATTTGATTTGGATGAAGAGTGGACATTAAAAGAATGAAAACTACTTAAAGACTTTCTTTTTGATAACATTGAGTGCTAGAAGGACTACAATAATTGTTTGGACCTAGGTTTGCCTTGGAGACTGTGGTAACCAGTCTCCCACCTCTTCCTGAGCACCAACTTGATATTTTGTTCTGATCTGTTACATTAACCTTGACTTTGTGCTGTGCGCTCTTGTTAGCCGTTACCACTTCTGTTTATAATTCATGGTGAGAGAGCTGCCGCTGAGGTGTGATAATGAATAGAGACAAAGTACATATATAATAATCCTACAACTACATGATCAAGAACCTGTAGAGAAGGAAATTGACCAAATCTTCTTATGAATTTCGTTTGGATGGTCCTAGGGTAGACAATTACCATTAGCTAGCCCTGAGGAAGTCAAATTGTCCTACACGGACTTGACGAAACGCGCGTTGGCTGTACGCAATCGTTTGATGGAAATTTGGAATTTGATTTGGATGAAGAGTGGACATTAAAAGAATGAAAACTACTTAAAGACTTTCTTTTTGATAACATTGAGTGCTCGGAGGACTACAATAATTGTTTGGACCTAGGTTTGCCTTGGAGACTGTGGTAACCAGTCTCCCACCTCTTCCTGAGCACCAACTTGATATTTTGTTCTGATCTGTTACATTAACCTTGACTTTGTGCTGTGCGCTCTTGTTAGCCGTTACCACTTCTGTTTATAATTTATGGTGAGAGAGCTGCCGCTAAGGTGTGATAATGAATAGAGACAAAGTACATATATAATAATCCTACAACTACATGATCAAGAACCTGTAGAGAAGGAAATTGACCAAATCTTCTTATGAATTTCGTTTGGATGGTCCTAGGGTAGACAATTACCATTAGCTAGCCCTGAGGAAGTCAAATTGTCCTACACGGACTTGACGAAACGCGCGTTGGCTGTACGCAATCGTTTGATGGAAATTTGGAATTTGATTTGGATGAAGAGTGGACATTAAAAGAATGAAAACTACTTAAAGACTTTCTTTTTGATAACATTGAGTGCTCGGAGGACTACAATAATTGTTTGGACCTAGGTTTGCCTTGGAGACTGTGGTAACCAGTCTCCCACCTCTTCCTGAGCACCAACTTGATATTTTGTTCTGATCTGTTACATTAACCTTGACTTTGTGCTGTGCGCTCTTGTTAGCCGTTACCACTTCTGTTTATAATTTATGGTGAGAGAGCTGCCGCTGAGGTGTGATAATGAATAGAGACAAAGTACATATATAATAATCCTACAACTACATGATCAAGAACCTGTAGAGAAGGAAATTGACCAAATCTTCTTATGAATTTCGTTTGGATGGTCCTAGGGTAGACAATTACCATTAGCTAGCCCTGAGGAAGTCAAATTGTCCTACACGGACTTGACGAAACGCGCGTTGGCTGTACGCAATCGTTTGATGGAAATTTGGAATTTGATTTGGGTGAAGAGTGGACATTAAAAGAATGAAAACTACTTAAAGACTTTCTTTTTGATAACATTGAGTGCTCGGAGGACTACAATAATTGTTTGGACCTAGGTTTGCCTTGGAGACTGTGGTAACCAGTCTCCCACCTCTTCCTGAGCACCAACTTGATATTTTGTTCTGATCTGTTACATTAACCTTGACTTTGTGCTGTGCGCTCTTGTTAGCCGTTACCACTTCTGTTTATAATTTATGGTGAGAGAGCTGCCGCTGAGGTGTGATAATGAATAGAGACAAAGTACATATATAATAATCCTACAACTACATGATCAAGAACCTGTAGAGAAGGAAATTGACCAAATCTTCTTATGAATTTCGTTTGGATGGTCCTAGGGTAGACAATTACCATTAGCTAGCCCTGAGGAAGTCAAATTGTCCTACACGGACTTGACGAAACGCGCGTTGGCTGTACGCAATCGTTTGATGGAAATTTGGAATTTGATTTGGATGAAGAGTGGACATTAAAAGAATGAAAACTACTTAAAGACTTTCTTTTTGATAACATTGAGTGCTCGGAGGACTACAATAATTATTTGGACCTAGGTTTGCCTTGGAGACTGTGGTAACCAGTCTCCCACCTCTTCCTGAGCACCAACTTGATATTTTGTTCTGATCTGTTACATTAACCTTGACTTTGTGCTGTGCGCTCTTGTTAGCCGTTACCACTTCTGTTTATAATTTATGGTGAGAGAGCTGCCGCTGAGGTGTGATAATGAATAGAGACAAAGTACATATATAATAATCCTACAACTACATGATCAAGAACCTGTAGAGAAGGAAATTGACCAAATCTTCTTATGAATTTCGTTTGGATGGTCCTAGGGTAGACAATTACCATTAGCTAGCCCTGAGGAAGTCAAATTGTCCTACACGGACTTGACGAAACGCGCGTTGGCTGTACGCAATCGTTTGATGGAAATTTGGAATTTGATTTGGATGAAGAGTGGACATTAAAAGAATGAAAACTACTTAAAGACTTTCTTTTTGATAACATTGAGTGCTCGGAGGACTACAATAATTGTTTGGACCTAGGTTTGCCCTGGAGACTGTGGTAACCAGTCTCCCACCTCTTCCTGAGCACCAACTTGATATTTTGTTCTGATCTGTTACATTAACCTTGACTTTGTGCTGTGCGCTCTTGTTAGCCGTTACCACTTCTGTTTATAATTTATGGTGAGAGAGCTGCCGCTGAGGTGTGATAATGAATAGAGACAAAGTACATATATAATAATCCTACAACTACATGATCAAGAACCTGTAGAGAAGGAAATTGACCAAATCTTCTTATGAATTTCGTTTGGATGGTCCTAGGGTAGACAATTACCATTAGCTAGCCCTGAGGAAGTCAAATTGTCCTACACGGACTTGACGAAACGCGCGTTGGCTGTACGCAATCGTTTGATGGAAATTTGGAATTTGATTTGGATGAAGAGTGGACATTAAAAGAATGAAAACTACTTAAAGACTTTCTTTTTGATAACATTGAGTGCTCGGAGGACTACAATAATTGTTTGGACCTAGGTTTGCCTTGGAGACTGTGGCAACCAGTCTCCCACCTCTTCCTGAGCACCAACTTGATATTTTGTTCTGATCTGTTACATTAACCTTGACTTTGTGCTGTGCGCTCTTGTTAGCCGTTACCACTTCTGTTTATAATTTATGGTGAGAGAGCTGCCGCTGAGGTGTGATAATGAATAGAGACAAAGTACATATATAATAATCCTACAACTACATGATCAAGAACCTGTAGAGAAGGAAATTGACCAAATCTTCTTATGAATTTCGTTTGGATGGTCCTAGGGTAGACAATTACCATTAGCTAGCCCTGAGGAAGTCAAATTGTCCTACACGGACTTGACGAAACGCGCGTTGGCTGTACGCAATCGTTTGATGGAAATTTGGAATTTGATTTGGATGAAGAGTGGACATTAAAAGAATGAAAACTACTTAAAAACTTTCTTTTTGATAACATTGAGTGCTCGGAGGACTACAATAATTGTTTGGACCTAGGTTTGCCTTGGAGACTGTGGTAACCAGTCTCCCACCTCTTCCTGAGCACCAACTTGATATTTTGTTCTGATCTGTTACATTAACCTTGACTTTGTGCTGTGCGCTCTTGTTAGCCGTTACCACTTCTGTTTATAATTTATGGTGAGAGAGCTGCCGCTGAGGTGTGATAATGAATAGAGACAAAGTACATATATAATAATCCTACAACTACATGATCAAGAACCTGTAGAGAAGGAAATTGACCAAATCTTCTTATGAATTTCGTTTGGATGGTCCTAGGGTAGACAATTACCATTAGCTAGCCCTGAGGAAGTCAAATTGTCCTACACGGACGTGACGAAACGCGCGTTGGCTGTACGCAATCGTTTGATGGAAATTTGGAATTTGATTTGGATGAAGAGTGGACATTAAAAGAATGAAAACTACTTAAAGACTTTCTTTTTGATAACATTGAGTGCTCGGAGGACTACAATAATTGTTTGGACCTAGGTTTGCCTTGGAGACTGTGGTAACCAGTCTCCCACCTCTTCCTGAGCACCAACTTGATATTTTGTTCTGATCTGTTACATTAACCTTGACTTTGTGCTGTGCGCTCTTGTTAGCTGTTACCACTTCTGTTTATAATTTATGGTGAGAGAGCTGCCGCTGAGGTGTGATAATGAATAGAGACAAAGTACATATATAATAATCCTACAACTACATGATCAAGAACCTGTAGAGAAGGAAATTGACCAAATCTTCTTATGAATTTCGTTTGGATGGTCCTAGGGTAGACAATTACCATTAGCTAGCCCTGAGGAAGTCAAATTGTCCTACACGGACTTGACGAAACGCGCGTTGGCTGTACGCAATCGTTTGATGGAAATTTGGAATTTGATTTGGATGAAGAGTGGACATTAAAAGAATGAAAACTACTTAAAGACTTTCTTTTTGATAACATTGAGTGCTCGGAGGACTACAATAATTATTTGGACCTAGGTTTGCCTTGGAGACTGTGGTAACCAGTCTCCCACCTCTTCCTGAGCACCAACTTGATATTTTGTTCTGATCTGTTACATTAACCTTGACTTTGTGCTGTGCGCTCTTGTTAGCCGTTACCACTTCTGTTTATAATTTATGGTGAGAGAGCTGCCGCTGAGGTGTGATAATGAATAGAGACAAAGTACATATATAATAATCCTACAACTACATGATCAAGAACCTGTAGAGAAGGAAATTGACCAAATCTTCTTATGAATTTCGTTTAGATGGTCCTAGGGTAGACAATTACCATTAGCTAGCCCTGAGGAAGTCAAATTGTCCTACACGGACTTGACGAAACGCGCGTTGGCTGTACGCAATCGTTTGATGGAAATTTGGAATTTGATTTGGATGAAGAGTGGACATTAAAAGAATGAAAACTACTTAAAGACTTTCTTTTTGATAACATTGAGTGCTCGGAGGACTACAATAATTGTTTGGACCTAGGTTTGCCTTGGAGACTGTGGTAACCAGTCTCCCACCTCTTCCTGAGCACCAACTTGATATTTTGTTCTGATCTGTTACATTAACCTTGACTTTGTGCTGTGCGCTCTTGTTAGCCGTTACCACTTCTGTTTATAATTTATGGTGAGAGAGCTGCCGCTGAGGTGTGATAATGAATAGAGACAAAGTACATATATAATAATCCTACAACTACATGATCAAGAACCTGTAGAGAAGGAAATTGACCAAATCTTCTTATGAATTTCGTTTGGATGGTCCTAGGGTAGACAATTACCATTAGCTAGCCCTGAGGAAGTCAAATTGTCCTACACGGACTTGACGAAACGCGCGTTGGCTGTACGCAATCGTTTGATGGAAATTTGGAATTTGATTTAAATGAAGAGTGGACATTAAAAGAATAAAAACTACTTAAAGACTTTCTTTTTGATAACATTGAGTGCTCGGAGGACTACAATAATTGTTTGGACCTAGGTTTGCCTTGGAGACTGTGGTAACCAGTCTCCCACCTCTTCCTGAGCACCAACTTGATATTTTGTTCTGATCTGTTACATTAACCTTGACTTTGTGCTGTGCGCTCTTGTTAGCCGTTACCACTTCTGTTTATAATTTATGGTGAGAGAGCTGCCGCTGAGGTGTGATAATGAATAGAGACAAAGTACATATATAATAATCCTACAACTACATGATCAAGAACCTGTAGAGAAGGAAATTGACCAAATCTTCTTATGAATTTCGTTTGGATGGTCCTAGGGTAGACAATTACCATTAGCTAGCCCTGAGGAAGTCAAATTGTCCTACACGGACTTGACGAAACGCGCGTTGGCTGTACGCAATCGTTTGATGGAAATTTGGAATTTGATTTGGATGAAGAGTGGACATTAAAAGAATGAAAACTACTTAAAGACTTTCTTTTTTATAACATTGAGTGCTCGGAGGACTACAATAATTGTTTGGACCTAGGTTTGCCTTGGAGACTGTGGTAACCAGTCTCCCACCTCTTCCTGAGCACCAACTTGATATTTTGTTCTGATCTGTTACATTAACCTTGACTTTGTGCTGTGCGCTCTTGTTAGCCGTTACCACTTCTGTTTATAATTTATGGTGAGAGAGCTGCCGCTGAGGTGTGATAATGAATAGAGACAAAGTACATATATAATAATCCTACAACTACATGATCAAGAACCTGTAGAGAAGGAAATTGACCAAATCTTCTTATGAATTTCGTTTGGATGGTCCTAGGGTAGACAATTACCATTAGCTAGCCCTGAGGAAGTCAAATTGTCCTACACGGACTTGACGAAACGCGCGTTGGCTGTACGCAATCGTTTGATGGAAATTTGGAATTTGATTTGGATGAAGAGTGGACATTAAAAGAATAAAAACTACTTAAAGACTTTCTTTTTGATAACATTGAGTGCTCGGAGGACTACAATAATTGTTTGGACCTAGGTTTGCCTTGGAGACTGTGGTAACCAGTCTCCCACCTCTTCCTGAGCACCAACTTGATATTTTGTTCTGATCTGTTACATTAACCTTGACTTTGTGCTGTGCGCTCTTGTTAGCCGTTACCACTTCTGTTTATAATTTATGGTGAGAGAGCTGCCGCTGAGGTGTGATAATGAATAGAGACAAAGTACATATATAATAATCCTACAACTACATGATCAAGAACCTGTAGAGAAGGAAATTGACCAAATCTTCTTATGAATTTCGTTTGGATGGTCCTAGGGTAGACAATTACCATTAGCTAGCCCTGAGGAAGTCAAATTGTCCTACACGGACTTGACGAAACGCGCGTTGGCTGTACGCAATCGTTTGATGGAAATTTGGAATTTGATTTGGATGAAGAGTGGACATTAAAAGAATGAAAACTACTTAAAGACTTTCTTTTTGATAACATTGAGTGCTCGGAGGACTACAATAATTGTTTGGACCTAGGTTTGCCTTGGAGACTGTGGTAACCAGTCTCCCACCTCTTCCTGAGCACCAACTTGATATTTTGTTCTGATCTGTTACATTAACCTTGACTTTGTGCTGTGCGCTCTTGTTAGCCGTTACCACTTCTGTTTATAATTTATGGTGAGAGAGCTGCCGCTGAGGTGTGATAATGAATAGAGACAAAGTACATATATAATAATCCTACAACTACATGATCAAGAACCTGTAGAGAAGGAAATTGACCAAATCTTCTTATGAATTTCGTTTGGATGGTCCTAGGGTAGACAATTACCATTAGCTAGCCCTGAGGAAGTCAAATTGTCCTACACGGACTTGACGAAACGCGCGTTGGCTGTACGCAATCGTTTGATGGAAATTTGGAATTTGATTTGGATGAAGAGTGGACATTAAAAGAATGAAAACTACTTAAAGACTTTCTTTTTGATAACATTGAGTGCTCGGAGGACTACAATAATTGTTTGGACCTAGGTTTGCCTTGGAGACTGTGGTAACCAGTCTCCCACCTCTTCCTGAGCACCAACTTGATATTTTGTTCTGATCTGTTACATTAACCTTGACTTTGTGCTGTGCGCTCTTGTTAGCCGTTACCACTTCTGTTTATAATTTATGGTGAGAGAGCTGCCGCTGAGGTGTGATAATGAATAGAGACAAAGTACATATATAATAATCCTACAACTACATGATCAAGAACCTGTAGAGAAGGACATTGACCAAATCTTCTTATGAATTTCGTTTGGATGGTCCTAGGGTAGACAATTACCATTAGCTAGCCCTGAGGAAGTCAAATTGTCCTACACGGACTTGACGAAACGCGCGTTGGCTGTACGCAATCGTTTGATGGAAATTTGGAATTTGATTTGGATGAAGAGTGGACATTAAAAGAATGAAAACTACTTAAAGACTTTCTTTTTGATAACATTGAGTGCTCGGAGGACTACAATAATTGTTTGGACCTAGGTTTGCCTTGGAGACTGTGGTAACCAGTCTCCCACCTCTTCCTGAGCACCAACTTGATATTTTGTTCTGATCTGTTACATTAACCTTGACTTTGTGCTGTGCGCTCTTGTTAGCCGTTACCACTTCTGTTTATAATTTATGGTGAGAGAGCTGCCGCTGAGGTGTGATAATGAATAGAGACAAAGTACATATATAATAATCCTACAACTACATGATCAAGAACCTGTAGAGAAGGAAATTGACCAAATCTTCTTATGAATTTCGTTTGGATGGTCCTAGGGTAGACAATTACCATTAGCTAGCCCTGAGGAAGTCAAATTGTCCTACACGGACTTGACGAAACGCGCGTTGGCTGTACGCAATCGTTTGATGGAAATTTGGAATTTGATTTGGATGAAGAGTGGACATTAAAAGAATGAAAACTACTTAAAGACTTTCTTTTTGATAACATTGAGTGCTCGGAGGACTACAATAATTGTTTGGACCTAGGTTTGCCTTGGAGACTGTGGTAACCAGTCTCCCACCTCTTCCTGAGCACCAACTTGATATTTTGTTCTGATCTGTTACATTAACCTTGACTTTGTGCTGTGCGCTCTTGTTAGCCGTTACCACTTCTGTTTATAATTTATGGTGAGAGAGCTGCCGCTGAGGTGTGATAATGAATAGAGACAAAGTACATATATAATAATCCTACAACTACATGATCAAGAACCTGTAGAGAAGGAAATTGACCAAATCTTCTTATGAATTTCGTTTGGATGGTCCTAGGGTAGACAATTACCATTAGCTAGCCCTGAGGAAGTCAAATTGTCCTACACGGACTTGACGAAACGCGCGTTGGCTGTACGCAATCGTTTGATGGAAATTTGGAATTTGATTTGGATGAAGAGTGGACATTAAAAGAATGAAAACTACTTAAAGACTTTCTTTTTGATAACATTGAGTGCTCGGAGGACTACAATAATTGTTTGGACCTAGGTTTGCCTTGGAGACTGTGGTAACCAGTCTCCCACCTCTTCCTGAGCACCAACTTGATATTTTGTTCTGATCTGTTACATTAACCTTGACTTTGTGCTGTGCGCTCTTGTTAGCCGTTACCACTTCTGTTTATAATTTATGGTGAGAGAGCTGCCGCTGAGGTGTGATAATGAATAGAGACAAAGTACATATATAATAATCCTACAACTACATGATCAAGAACCTGTAGAGAAGGAAATTGACCAAATCTTCTTATGAATTTCGTTTGGATGGTCCTAGGGTAGACAATTACCATTAGCTAGCCCTGAGGAAGTCAAATTGTCCTACACGGACTTGACGAAACGCGCGTTGGCTGTACGCAATCGTTTGATGGAAATTTGGAATTTGATTTGGATGAAGAGTGGACATTAAAAGAAGAAAAACTACTTAAAGACTTTCTTTTTGATAACATTGAGTGCTCGGAGGACTACAATAATTGTTTGGACCTAGGTTTGCCTTGGAGACTGTGGTAACCAGTCTCCCACCTCTTCCTGAGCACCAACTTGATATTTTGTTCTGATCTGTTACATTAACCTTGACTTTGTGCTGTGCGCTCTTGTTAGCCGTTACCACTTCTGTTTATAATTTATGGTGAGAGAGCTGCCGCTGAGGTGTGATAATGAATAGAGACAAAGTACATATATAATAATCCTACAACTACATGATCAAGAACCTGTAGAGAAGGAAATTGACCAAATCTTCTTATGAATTTCGTTTGGATGGTCCTAGGGTAGACAATTACCATTAGCTAGCCCTGAGGAAGTCAAATTGTCCTACACGGACTTGACGAAACGCGCGTTGGCTGTACGCAATCGTTTGATGGAAATTTGGAATTTGATTTGGATGAAGAGTGGACATTAAAAGAATGAAAACTACTTAAAGACTTTCTTTTTGATAACATTGAGTGCTCGGAGGACTACAATAATTGTTTGGACCTAGGTTTGCCTTGGAGACTGTGGTAACCAGTCTCCCACCTCTTCCTGAGCACCAACTTGATATTTTGTTCTGATCTGTTACATTAACCTTGACTTTGTGCTGTGCGCTCTTGTTAGCCGTTACCACTTCTGTTTATAATTTATGGTGAGAGAGCTGCCGCTGAGGTGTGATAATGAATAGAGACAAAGTACATATATAATAATCCTACAACTACATGATCAAGAACCTGTAGAGAAGGAAATTGACCAAATCTTCTTATGAATTTCGTTTGGATGGTCCTAGGGTAGACAATTACCATTAGCTAGCCCTGAGGAAGTCAAATTGTCCTACACGGACTTGACGAAACGCGCGTTGGCTGTACGCAATCGTTTGATGGAAATTTGGAATTTGATTTGGATGAAGAGTGGACATTAAAAGAATGAAAACTACTTAAAGACTTTCTTTTTGATAACATTGAGTGTTCGGAGGACTACAATAATTGTTTGGACCTAGGTTTGCCTTGGAGACTGTGGTAACCAGTCTCCCACCTCTTCCTGAGCACCAACTTGCTATTTTGTTCTGATCTGTTACATTAACCTTGACTTTGTGCTGTGCGCTCTTGTTAGCCGTTACCACTTCTGTTTATAATTTATGGTGAGAGAGCTGCCGCTGAGGTGTGATAATGAATAGAGACAAAGTACATATATAATAATCCTACAACTACATGATCAAGAACCTGTAGAGAAGGAAATTGACCAAATCTTCTTATGAATTTCGTTTGGATGGTCCTAGGGTAGACAATTACCATTAGCTAGCCCTGAGGAAGTCAAATTGTCCTACACGGACTTGACGAAACGCGCGTTGGCTGTACGCAATCGTTTGATGGAAATTTGGAATTTGATTTGGATGAAGAGTGGACATTAAAAGAATGAAACTACTTAAAGACTTTCTTTTTGATAACATTGAGTGCTCGGAGGACTACAATAATTGTTTGGACCTAGGTTTGCCTTGGAGACTGTGGTAACCAGTCTCCCACCTCTTCCTGAGCACCAACTTGATATTTTGTTCTGATCTGTTACATTAACCTTGACTTTGTGCTCTGCGCTCTTGTTAGCCGTTACCACTTCTGTTTATAATTTATGGTGAGAGAGCTGCCGCTGAGGTGTGATAATGAATAGAGACAAAGTACATATATAATAATCCTACAACTACATGATCAAGAACCTGTAGAGAAGGAAATTGACCAAATCTTCTTATGAATTTCGTTTGGATGGTCCTAGGGTAGACAATTACCATTAGCTAGCCCTGAGGAAGTCAAATTGTCCTACACGGACTTGACGAAACGCGCGTTGGCTGTACGCAATCGTTTGATGGAAATTTGGAATTTGATTTGGATGAAGAGTGGACATTAAAAGAATGAAAACTACTTAAAGACTTTCTTTTTGATAACATTGAGTGCTCGGAGGACTACAATAATTGTTTGGACCTAGGTTTGCCTTGGAGACTGTGGTAACCAGTCTCCCACCTCTTCCTGAGCACCAACTTGATATTTTGTTCTGATCTGTTACATTAACCTTGACTTTGTGCTGTGCGCTCTTGTTAGCCGTTACCACTTCTGTTTATAATTTATGGTGAGAGAGCTGCCGCTGAGGTGTGATAATGAATAGAGACAAAGTACATATATAATAATCCTACAACTACATGATCAAGAACCTGTAGAGAAGGAAATTGACCAAATCTTCTTATGAATTTCGTTTGGATGGTCCTAGGGTAGACAATTACCATTAGCTAGCCCTGAGGAAGTCAAATTGTCCTACACGGACTTGACGAAACGCGCGTTGGCTGTACGCAATCGTTTGATGGAAATTTGGAATTTGATTTAAATGAAGAGTGGACATTAAAAGAATAAAAACTACTTAAAGACTTTCTTTTTGATAACATTGAGTGCTCGGAGGACTACAATAATTGTTTGGACCTAGGTTTGCCTTGGAGACTGTGGTAACCAGTCTCCCACCTCTTCCTGAGCACCAACTTGATATTTTGTTCTGATCTGTTACATTAACCTTGACTTTGTGCTGTGCGCTCTTGTTAGCCGTTACCACTTCTGTTTATAATTTATGGTGAGAGAGCTGCCGCTGAGGTGTGATAATGAATAGAGACAAAGTACATATATAATAATCCTACAACTACATGATCAAGAACCTGTAGAGAAGGAAATTGACCAAATCTTCTTATGAATTTCGTTTGGATGGTCCTAGGGTAGACAATTACCATTAGCTAGCCCTGAGGAAGTCAAATTGTCCTACACGGACTTGACGAAACGCGCGTTGGCTGTACGCAATCGTTTGATGGAAATTTGGAATTTGATTTGGATGAAGAGTGGACATTAAAAGAATGAAAACTACTTAAAGACTTTCTTTTTGATAACATTGAGTGCTCGGAGGACTACAATAATTGTTTGGACCTAGGTTTGCCTTGGAGACTGTGGTAACCAGTCTCCCACCTCTTCCTGAGCACCAACTTGATATTTTGTTCTGATCTGTTACATTAACCTTGACTTTGTGCTGTGCGCTCTTGTTAGCCGTTACCACTTCTGTTTATAATTTATGGTGAGAGAGCTGCCGCTGAGGTGTGATAATGAATAGAGACAAAGTACATATATAATAATCCTACAACTACATGATCAAGAACCTGTAGAGAAGGAAATTGACCAAACCTTCTTATGAATTTCGTTTGGATGGTCCTAGGGTAGACAATTACCATTAGCTAGCCCTGAGGAAGTCAAATTGTCCTACACGGACTTGACAAAACGCGCGTTGGCTGTACGCAATCGTTTGATGGAAATTTGGAATTTGATTTGGATGAAGAGTGGACATTAAAAGAATGAAAACTACTTAAAGACTTTCTTTTTGATAACATTGAGTGCTCGGAGGACTACAATAATTGTTTGGACCTAGGTTTGCCTTGGAGACTGTGGTAACCAGTCTCCCACCTCTTCCTGAGCACCAACTTGATATTTTGTTCTGATCTGTTACATTAACCTTGACTTTGTGCTGTGCGCTCTTGTTAGCCGTTACCACTTCTGTTTATAATTTATGGTGAGAGAGCTGCCGCTGAGGTGTGATAATGAATAGAGACAAAGTACATATATAATAATCCTACAACTACATGATCAAGAACCTGTAGAGAAGGAAATTGACCAAATCTTCTTATGAATTTCGTTTGGATGGTCCTAGGGTAGACAATTACCATTAGCTAGCCCTGAGGAAGTCAAATTGTCCTACACGGACTTGACGAAACGCGCGTTGGCTGTACGCAATCGTTTGATGGAAATTTGGAATTTGATTTGGATGAAGAGTGGACATTAAAAGAATTAAAACTACTTAAAGACTTTCTTTTTGATAACATTGAGTGCTCGGAGGACTACAATAATTGTTTGGACCTAGGTTTGCCTTGGAGACTGTGGTAACCAGTCTCCCACCTCTTCCTGAGCACCAACTTGATATTTTGTTCTGATCTGTTACATTAACCTTGACTTTGTGCTGTGCGCTCTTGTTAGCCGTTACCACTTCTGTTTATAATTTATGGTGAGAGAGCTGCCGCTGAGGTGTGATAATGAATAGAGACAAAGTACATATATAATAATCCTACAACTACATGATCAAGAACCTGTAGAGAAGGAAATTGACCAAATCTTCTTATGAATTTCGTTTGGATGGTCCTAGGGTAGACAATTACCATTAGCTAGCCCTGAGGAAGTCAAATTGTCCTACACGGACTTGACGAAACGCGCGTTGGCTGTACGCAATCGTTTGATGGAAATTTGGAATTTGATTTGGATGAAGAGTGGACATTAAAAGAATGAAAACTACTTAAAGACTTTCTTTTTGATAACATTGAGTGCTCGGAGGACTACAATAATTGTTTGGACCTAGGTTTGCCTTGGAGACTGTGGTAACCAGTCTCCCACCTCTTCCTGAGCACCAACTTGATATTTTGTTCTGATCTGTTACATTAACCTTGACTTTGTGCTGTGCGCTCTTGTTAGCCGTTACCACTTCTGTTTATAATTTATGGTGAGAGCGCTGCCGCTGAGGTGTGATAATGAATAGAGACAAAGTACATATATAATAATCCTACAACTACATGATCAAGAACCTGTAGAGAAGGAAATTGACCAAATCTTCTTATGAATTTCGTTTGGATGGTCCTAGGGTAGACAATCACCATTAGCTAGCCCTGAGGAAGTCAAATTGTCCTACACGGACTTGACGAAACGCACGTTGGCTGTACGCAATCGTTTGATGGAAATTTGGAATTTGATTTGGATGAAGAGTGGACATTAAAAGAATGAAAACTACTTAAAGACTTTCTTTTTGATAACATTGAGTGCTCGGAGGACTACAATAATTGTTTGGACCTAGGTTTGCCTTGGAGACTGTGGTAACCAGTCTCCCACCTCTTCCTGAGCACCAACTTGATATTTTGTTCTGATCTGTTACATTAACCTTGACTTTGTGCTGTGCGCTCTTGTTAGCCGTTACCACTTCTGTTTATATTTTATGGTGAGAGAGCTGCCGCTGAGGTGTGATAATGAATAGAGACAAAGTACATATATAATAATCCTACAACTACATGATCAAGAACCTGTAGAGAAGGAAATTGACCAAATCTTCTTATGAATTTCGTTTGGATGGTCCTAGGGTAGACAATTACCATTAGCTAGCCCTGAGGAAGTCAAATTGTCCTACACGGACTTGACGAAACGCGCGTTGGCTGTACGCAATCGTTTGATGGAAATTTGGAATTTGATTTGGATGAAGAGTGGACATTAAAAGAATGAAAACTACTTAAAGACTTTCTTTTTGATAACATTGAGTGCTCGGAGGACTACAATAATTGTTTGGACCTAGGTTTGCCTTGGAGACTGTGGTAACCAGTCTCCCACCTCTTCCTGAGCACCAACTTGATATTTTGTTCTGATCTGTTACATTAACCTTGACTTTGTGCTGTGCGCTCTTGTTAGCCGTTACCACTTCTGTTTATAATTTATGGTGAGAGAACTGCCGCTGAGGTGTGATAATGAATAGAGACAAAGTACATATATAATAATCCTACAACTACATGATCAAGAACCTGTAGAGAAGGAAATTGACCAAATCTTCTTATGAATTTCGTTTGGATGGTCCTAGGGTAGACAATTACCATTAGCTAGCCCTGAGGAAGTCAAATTGTCCTACACGGACTTGATGAAACGCGCGTTGGCTGTACGCAATCGTTTGATGGAAATTTGGAATTTGATTTGGATGAAGAGTGGACATTAAAAGAATGAAAACTACTTAAAGACTTTCTTTTTGATAACATTGAGTGCTCGGAGGACTACAATAATTGTTTGGACCTAGGTTTGCCTTGGAGACTGTGGTAACCAGTCTCCCACCTCTTTCTGAGCACCAACTTGATATTTTGTTCTGATCTGTTACATTAACCTTGACTTTGTGCTGTGCGCTCTTGTTAGCCGTTACCACTTCTGTTTATAATTTATGGTGAGAGAGCTGCCGCTGAGGTGTGATAATGAATAGAGACAAAGTACATATATAATAATCCTACAACTACATGATTAAGAACCTGTAGAGAAGGAAATTGACCAAATCTTCTTATGAATTTCGTTTGGATGGTCCTAGGGTAGACAATTACCATTAGCTAGCCCTGAGGAAGTCAAATTGTCCTACACGGACTTGACGAAACGCGCGTTGGCTGTACGCAATCGTTTGATGGAAATTTGGAATTTGATTTGGATGAAGAGTGGACATTAAAAGAATGAAAACTACTTAAAGACTTTCTTTTTGATAACATTGAGTGCTCGGAGGACTACAATAATTGTTTGGACCTAGGTTTGCCTTGGAGACTGTGGTAACCAGTCTCCCACCTCTTCCTGAGCACCAACTTGATATTTTGTTCTGATCTGTTACATTAACCTTGACTTTGTGCTGTGCGCTCTTGTTAGCCGTTACCACTTCTGTTTATAATTTATGGTGAGAGAGCTGCCGCTGAGGTGTGATAATGAATAGAGACAAAGTACATATATAATAATCCTACAACTACATGATCAAGAACCTGTAGAGAAGGAAATTGACCAAATCTTCTTATGAATTTCGTTTGGATGGTCCTAGGGTAGACAATTACCATTAGCTAGCCCTGAGGAAGTCAAATTGTCCTACACGGACTTGACGAAACGCGTGTTGGCTGTACGCAATCGTTTGATGGAAATTTGGAATTTGATTTGGATGAAGAGTGGACATTAAAAGAATGAAAACTACTTAAAGACTTTCTTTTTGATAACATTGAGTGCTCGGAGGACTACAATAATTGTTTGGACCTAGGTTTGCCTTGGAGACTGTGGTAACCAGTCTCCCACCTCTTCCTGAGCACCAACTTGATATTTTGTTCTGATCTGTTACATTAACCTTGACTTTGTGCTGTGCGCTCTTGTTAGCCGTTACCACTTCTGTTTATAATTTATGGTGAGAGAGCTGCCGCTGAGGTGTGATAATGAATAGAGACAAAGTACATATATAATAATCCTACAACTACATGATCAAGAACCTGTAGAGAAGGAAATTGACCAAATCTTCTTATGAATTTCGTTTGGATGGTCCTAGGGTAGACAATTACCATTAGCTAGCCCTGAGGAAGTCAAATTGTCCTACACGGACTTGACGAAACGCGCGTTGGCTGTACGCAATCGTTTGATGGAAATTTGGAATTTGATTTGGATGAAGAGTGGACATTAAAAGAATGAAAACTACTTAAAGACTTTCTTTTTGATAACATTGAGTGCTCGGAGGACTACAATAATTGTTTGGACCTAGGTTTGCCTTGGAGACTGTGGTAACCAGTCTCCCACCTCTTCCTGAGCACCAACTTGATATTTTGTTCTGATCTGTTACATTAACCTTGACTTTGTGCTGTGCGCTCTTGTTAGCCGTTACCACTTCTGTTTATAATTTATGGTGAGAGAGCTGCCGCTGAGGTGTGATAATGAATAGAGACAAAGTACATATATAATTATCCTACAACTACATGATCAAGAACCTGTAGAGAAGGAAATTGACCAAATCTTCTTATGAATTTCATTTGGATGGTCCTAGGGTAGACAATTACCATTAGCTAGCCCTGAGGAAGTCAAATTGTCCTACACGGACTTGACGAAACGCGCGTTGGCTGTACGCAATCGTTTGATGGAAATTTGGAATTTGATTTGGATGAAGAGTGGACATTAAAAGAATGAAAACTACTTAAAGACTTTCTTTTTGATAACATTGAGTGCTCGGAGGACTACAATAATTGTTTGGACCTAGGTTTGCCTTGGAGACTGTGGTAACCAGTCTCCCACCTCTTCCTGAGCACCAACTTGATATTTTGTTCTGATCTGTTACATTAACCTTGACTTTGTGCTGTGCGCTCTTGTTAGCCGTTACCACTTCTGTTTATAATTTATGGTGAGAGAGCTGCCGCTGAGGTGTGATAATGAATAGAGACAAAGTACATATATAATAATCCTACAACTACATGATCAAGAACCTGTAGAGAAGGAAATTGACCAAATCTTCTTATGAATTTCATTTGGATGGTCCTAGGGTAGACAATTACCATTAGCTAGCCCTGAGGAAGTCAAATTGTCCTACACGGACTTGACGAAACGCGCGTTGGCTGTACGCAATCGTTTGATGGAAATTTGGAATTTGATTTGGATGAAGAGTGGACATTAAAAGAATGAAAACTACTTAAAGACTTTCTTTTTGATAACATTGAGTGCTCGGAGGACTACAATAATTGTTTGGACCTAGGTTTGCCTTGGAGACTGTGGTAACAAGTCTCCCACCTCTTCCTGAGCACCAACGTGATATTTTGTTCTGATCTGTTACATTAACCTTGACTTTGTGCTGTGCGCTCTTGTTAGCCGTTACCACTTCTGTTTATAATTTATGGTGAGAGAGCTGCCGCTGAGGTGTGATAATGAATAGAGACAAAGTACATATATAATAATCCTACAACTACATGATCAAGAACCTGTAGAGAAGGAAATTGACCAAATCTTCTTATGAATTTCGTTTGGATGGTCCTAGGGTAGACAATTACCATTAGCTAGCCCTGAGGAAGTCAAATTGTCCTACACGGACTTGACGAAACGCGCGTTGGCTGTACGCAATCGTTTGATGGAAATTTGGAATTTGATTTGGATGAAGAGTGGACATTAAAAGAATGAAAACTACTTAAAGACTTTCTTTTTGATAACATTGAGTGCTCGGAGGACTACAATAATTGTTTGAACCTAGGTTTGCCTTGGAGACTGTGGTAACCAGTCTCCCACCTCTTCCTGAGCACCAACTTGATATTTTGTTCTGATCTGTTACATTAACCTTATACAAGGAGGACTCTGTAGCGGGAGCGTTCTCCATAAAGACGCGCTGTGCTGTTTTCCCTTGTACGTTCTCCCGAGAGGGTTTCTGGGAGACGTAGTTTCGGATTTGTTTTTGTTTCACTCGGGAATTCCCTGCCACAAGAGACAGAGACATTATCCCAGTTATTTTCCTTGTTTTGTTCCTTGACTCATTTTCGTGGCTGAAAGTTGAGAGCGGTTTGTGCAACTGAACAACCGTTATCTTTGATACACTTTTGTATACTGCCTGCTGCAGTCCTGAGCTCCTGACAGAAAGAATCATTGGTCTTGCAGGATTGCTGTGGTGCTTTTCTTCCCTGCCTGGGTTTTGTATGATTCCGGTGAGTGAGGGGCCTAAGAGTTTAAATAGTATATGTCCAAGACACGTGAAGTGTAGTGTTAATGGTGTTCATTACTCTTCCCTAATCAGGTGGGCCCTTTCCTGTTATTCTACACATCTTGGTGACCAGACTCCAGGGGATCCCAAGGAATCATCGCTACCCATTTATTGTTTTATCCACTTCCCCTTTCCCGGCTAGGTACGTGTGCGCACAGTGAGTTTCGCTTCCACTGTGGGTGCCGTGGCTGGCGGGGGGAGGAGAATTTAGCATCTGAAGTCGTTTCTGCCGGACACCCTGAGCAAAGGTTAGTGGCGATTGTGAGCTTGCGCTGCTGCCAATCCATGACATGTTCCACCCCTGAGCAGGATGTAACATTCCCAACCCAACCAAG